>NC_048306.1:88593282-88824877 GCF_013100865.1 Trachemys scripta elegans
TTGAAGATAATGCAAATCTTTCAACTGATTTCCATGGACTTTGAATCAGGCCTTAAATCTCATTCTCTGTTACTTCAGGCTCCCAGGAAGGACAACAATCACAACTGTACCAATCTAGCATCAGACTATGTACCATAAGTATGGCCAGCATCATGAGGAGCACACCATGACTTCATTTCCATTTCTGTAGATATTATTATCTCCATTTTACACATTGGCGAAGAGGTGAAAAGTGTTTTGGCCAAGGTGGCCCAGCACAGTAAGGAGGAGAGGTCCCTGTCCACTGCTCTATCACTAGAGCATTAGTAAAATTTTCAAGAATGCCCAAGTAACTTAGCTGCCTAAGACCCATTTTCAGTAGTGAAAAAATCCATGACACTTAGGCTGCTAATTCTCATTGACGTTCACTATTGAAAATTGGACTTAGGCTGCTGAATCACTTGGGCAATCTTGAAAATTTTACCACATGTTGCCTCTTAGTACCCTGACTACAATAGCATAACCATTAAAAGCAAGCACTTATATCATAAATTGCTGGACAATACACTATAGTGATGAAATAAATACAAGGCAGAATGAGTTTCTGAAACAGAGATATCAATTTTCAAGCTTGAATGCATAGTTAGACACCCACCTTTGAAATTGGGGGCTTTAACTGGCAATGGGACACCTTTGGGTGTCTAAGGGCCCATTTAAGAAGCTACAGGTGATGTGGATACTTAACTTAGAGCTTGCCTACATAGCAAATTACTGTGCTTTCAAGTAGTGAAGCTGCACTCTGGGACTTTCACTGCAGTGTAGCAGTGTCCACAAGAGATGCTACTGCCTGGCAAGCTGGTGTGCTGTAGATTCACACCTGGGTTTGCTGCACAGTAACTCACGATGCAGACAAGCTCTTGGGTCCTCAAGTTTCCATCAGTTACAAATTGCTCGAAGTGCCTGTTGTGTAGCGTGAGGCTGCTGCAGACTGAGGCATGGTCGCATGGTGAAAAGTAGTCTTTAAAACCATTCACGTTTCATTTTTAGCCCCAGGCTCTAGAAAACTTTGCAACGAGTGTTAGGTAGTTAGCAGTTTACCCCATAAAGCAGCACAAAGTATTTCGGAATTGAAGCGCTTCTTGTACTTCCGGATCTCCGGCGTGTCGCTGTGAGGGCGGATATTGGTAGGGTTCACATTTACCACAGAGATTTTCCTTGCCTCATTCAGTTTGGCCTGTTCTTGTCTAAGCAGTTCACTGGTAAACAGTGCTAAAAAGAAAACATATTAGTAACAGCTTCCTCAACTCCATCACAACTGGGCTACTTTTCCAGTCTGCTTGATACAGTAGGGAAATGTTCATTTTATTTTCTGATTAGGGAGAAGACATTAAAAATGCAACAAACAACCTGGCCTTTGATTTAAGATAAATATTTAGGTGATGGATGAACACCAAAAGCTTAGGTAGCTGGTGTGCTAAGACCACAGCGTGTCATGCTCACCAAAATTGTCTCATTGTTTCCTTGAGCTCCCTTCCGGTCTGTCAGTATCCACTTGCTATTTCTTGTCTTATACTTAGATTGTGAGCTCAGTGGGACAGGGACTATCTTTCTGGTCTGTGTTTGAACAGTGTCTAGCACAATGGGGTCTTGGTACAATTAAATAAATAATGATAGCAGCAACCAAACTTTCTTAACTAGCTAAACCTCTACTGGAGTCTGCAAAAGGGTCCTGGAAATCTCTCCCCCACTGACAGGGAGGGTGAGCACATTTTCCCTATAGTTCCTGCTTCCCCTCAGACCTCTCTCATGGTATTTCATCATTTCTGGGTTTTGGATGGAAAGTGGAAGGAATAAAAAAAACCCCAACAGGAGTTAATGAACGTTTTAAGGTTTGGGTTATGTTCTGGGTGTACATTCTGATCTCATTTAGTCCATACCCCATGTTGGCTGCATTGCTTCCTACCTGTAGCAGATGATTCCTCATCATCATCTTCATCCTCATCAGTAGGGGAGGTCTGATACACTCTGGTATCCACAAACGGAGTGAAAGAGGCTTTGGTGCTACTTCCCATGCCATACTATAAAGCAAGAAAGAGGATGATGGCTCAGAGGAAGGGAATAATACTTAATACCAATGTTTTTGCTTCCAGTGAACAACAAACTATAATCTTCCCAGATGGGGGACTGTTTAAAACCACTCTCTTTGCCCTGTCAGATCAGTTTTCTATTTACATTGAAAAAATCATTAATAAACATTATATAAAAAGGGTAGATTCACGAAAGTTTGCATAGTGCTTTGAAAATGAAAGGTACTACAATATGCACCATGAGTGCTAATTACCGAACACATGATGATGTGGAAGAAAAGTCTTCTTGACAAAGGTTTGGGATGACTGTATCTCATGAATGGTGAATCCAGGAGTGAATTTTGCAGGACATCCCAGACAAGCACAAATGAAAATTTTAAACCACATAGACCTGCATCAGTGTGTAATTGGGACATGCCACACATTTGACAGAAAAACCATTGCAGGAATGTTTGAGAGTTTTTTAAAGTATTCCCATTGCTTTTTTTGGATGCCTATGCTTGTAAAGCTAAGATGTTTTAATTAGCATATCTTCAACTATACAGTTCTCAGAAAGAGAGAAAATAAGTAATACATTTTAGAAACCTCTGAGAATTGCCTTGGTGAGCTTTTGCAGACATAATAATGTGACAGTTTGGCTATTCACTACCCTGAGATATGCCAGGGGAAAAATAGAAATATTTATCCCATTGGTAAAGTTACAAATCCTGGCCCTCTAAAAAAAACCCAACACCCATTTCTGGTCCTGATGGGGTGTGTGATATTGGACTTTAAATCTATCATTGGTCCAGGACTGAATACTGCTCATCTTATTTGTCAATCTACTTTAAATTCTCATAGGAAATCACATGTTTGTGGGGATGCAGAGGGTAGGAAAGGGGAGGAAATATTTTTGTGTCAGGTTGGTAGCAGAGATTCGGTGTCTTAGAAGTAGTCCCAACTCCTGGCAGAAGTGGATTAGTGGGTAGAGCCCAGGTGAGGTGTTCCAAGAAATGTGTTAAATGAAATTTATCACGTTGCTCTGTGATCTACCATGGTTCTGCAGTGTATCCCATGAATGTAACCACTTCACATGCACAATATACACTGTTATTAAATCATACCACTCAGGATTGGAGGTATTTCAATGGGCTACTTTGTTTCAAGAAGTTAACTTAAATGACTGCACAATTAAAAAATGTGAGGGCCCCGAAGGTCATTTCTTAGCTAATAAAACTAAACCGAACATATCATAGCTGATGACAAAGCTGAGACTTTGCGACAGGAAAGTGAGAGAAAGTTCTCCCATCACATTGCTCTATTTTAAAACTCATGTTTTGTTAGTGCAGGAAAACGAGGCTAAGACCTTCTCCTGAACAAAATGAAATTCTTATCATGGGACTCATGGTGGCATGTTTTCTTCCCCATACTTGAGCAGCTTATTTTTCTATCATCTCATTTGCTCAGGATATGCTATATTTATGACCTATATTAAACGCTGTTAAAATAGCAAGAATCCAGTGTATCCACAAGAGAAGAAACACCACTCTCATTTTTCCTCCCTAGCACAGATTTCTTTTAAGCCACCAAGGGCCAAAATCAAATCTGCTATCTCTGTACAAAGCCAGAGCTCAAAGCCACTGCATTGAGTAATTGCATAACACCCTGACTACAAGAAGATAAGCATACACTTTTATAAGGGTAGCTCTCTCGAAGGGAAGCATAATCTTACACTGCCCTCAAAATGCTACTCGGGTTTCAAGCAAATATCTTCCAAGGAACGGATTAAGCTAATAAGTTTAAGAGCAAATATTTTGTTGAAAAGAGCTCTCCCGAGTTTTTCATGATTCAGATATTTGGCTTCCAAAATCTCCCTGTGAAGGTTCGGTGAATGAAGGTCTTCTTAAAGTCTAACTCATGGAACACTCCGAAAGGCATTTGATTTAGAAACAATTCTGCTATGTCAGATTCTCCCTATTCTTCTCTGCTATTTATCACCAAGGATATTTTATACCATAAATAAATAAATAAATAAATAAATAAATAAATAAATAAAGGGGTCAAGGCGGTCATTATTATTAAAGCGGAAGGACTGGGAGCCAGGAGATCATGGTTCTAATTCTGGCTCTGAACTTTGGCACACTGCATAACCTCAGGCAAGTCACTTATACTCTATGTCCCAGAATGCCCTTGGGGGATCAGAATAGTGACCACAACTACCTCACAGAGGAATTGTGAATCTTCTCTTATTCAACACACTTCAAACAAATGAAGTTTGAGGATGGAAAATGCCATAAAAGCATAAAGTAATATCACAATGAACAAAAATCCAGTTTGAATAAACAGTTCATCTGCAACAAGAATTATCAGGGGACTGGGAGGGCGGACATAAGGAAATTTGAAAAAAGCTTTATGAATAAACTTTTCAAAACACTTAAATGACTTTGGAGCCAAAGTCCCATTGACAGTCAATGGGCGTAGGGACTTTGTAAACTGTACCCCCTTATGTAAAGCCTGGCTAAAGTATGATTAAGGAACTATTTTAACAGCCTACAAATATGTGAAGGGTGTAAACACCAAGATGGCAGAGGGATCATTTAGGATGGTACAAGGAGATATAACTAGGGCTAAGGGGATTACATTTAGAAACAGAAAATTTAGGCCTAATATCAGGAGAAGCTTCCTGACAGGAAGATGTACTGTGGAATAGCCACCAAGGAAAGTAGAAGCAGCCTCATTGCTTAAGACTTAACATTAACCAGAGAAAACACTAGACACTGTACCTTCGGGCACATTCCTGCACTGGCAGGGAGATGGTTCAGATGAGCTAGCAGTTGTTTTTGGTGCCTACCTTCCATGATTCTCCTGTTGTTTTCCCCCTACCTTTCTCTCCTATTCATAATCTTCTGTGACATCACTGTTGTCTCCATAACAACAGAATGTGATGTCAAAAATAAAAAATAAGTAATTCTCATGCAGAGAATTAACAGCCTGAGATGAACTCTGCAAAAAACAGATCATACTTTCATGCAAACGTATTAGCAAAACATAATCCATAGATACACACACAGGCACTATTTTGTGGGTGTGAGATAAATATACACAAGCAGAATTGTTTCTACATAAAATGTCTTTTTCAAAATTTTCCATGAAGCATCAGCAACTCTAGAAGGGAAAATTTAATATTTACAGGGATTTTTTTCCCCAACTAAGGATAAGGCACTTTCAAATAAACGATTTACAATGGATGAAATCCTCCATTCTGATGCGTCAAGCTTTTTCTTTCTTTGCTCAGACTCAGCTATTCTTCATCTAAGACGCTGGCATTTTAATAACTTTCAAATCTGTTATTTAAATATTAAGACCTCATCTTCCTGCAGGTCCCGTTCAACCTTTTATAAACCTCTGTCTCAGCTTCCCAAGCTGCAGTCTGAGATAATACTAGGTCTCCTCCAATCTGTTTAGCCCTGACATATCACGGCTGGTTCTGCCGAGCTATACAGGTAGAGTAATCACTATCTGTCACTTCCGTAGCCTAGGTTCAATCCACTCTTGATTAAAGTGACCAAAATAAAAAATACAAGAAAATTGATTTTTAATAGACATACCCAAAGGATTCACTTTAAACAAGCTTGGGTCATCTTACTCCCTTCCTGCACAACACAGGTACATGCCACAATACTCTCTATATTATCTTTGACATTAGTCAGCATGACAGACACTTTCACAAGGGATGAACATGTAATCTGAGTCTGCCATAGGGCAGTTAGAATACATGTGTGATTCATAGATTCTAGGACTGGAAGGGACCTCGAGAGGTCATCGAGTCCAGTCCCCTGCCCTCATGGCAGGACCAAATACTGTCTAGACCATCCCTGATAGACATTTATCTAACCTACTCTTAAATATCTCCAGAGATGGAGATTCCACAATCGGGTGAAGTAATGTTGGGGTAATCTGGTGATGGTGAAGTAATGTTGAAAAAAATATTTCTCTGCAGGAATAGACTGCAAACACTTAGAATTCTTCTTCCCACAACCCTTTCACTAAAGGAGAAATCCATTCCACCCATACAGAATATTCCACCCCCACAAAACACGGCCAGGGCAAAGTGCTACTACACAGTTCTTGCACAGCTACTCCTCCAGCCATTGAGCCTGTATAGCAGCTGCAGCCCGACCATGTCATCGGTATGAGGCACCTGGGGCCTCTGGATCTGTATAAATGTGACTGATGCCCTTTCCCAATGTGGCCTTCTGCACATATACGAGGCCAGCATGGGGATCT
Source organism: Trachemys scripta elegans (assembly GCF_013100865.1). Classification (NCBI taxonomy): domain Eukaryota; kingdom Metazoa; phylum Chordata; order Testudines; family Emydidae; genus Trachemys; species Trachemys scripta. The sequence goes on from NC_048306.1 coordinate 88,599,615, forward strand.
TTGCCCTGCTGCATAGGGGTATATAGGCAGCCTTGCATGAACTCAGACAACACAGACCCCATGAAGCCCTTATGCAGGGCTTAAGTATGTACACACTTGCTCTGGGGTGAGTTTCATCCTCCATTCCAAACTTCTATGCAACAAGACATCTATGCAGATTCCTGCTGTGACAGGAGGTTTTTGCTAGCGGTACTGTGAGTCATTCGTGAGTCTGAACTGAAGCCAAAACTCTCAGCTTATACCCATCCTCAGCTTGTCCAGCCCCAGAAATTCTATTTTTGAAACTTACAGGATTTTTTTTGGCACAGACACTATAAATGTATATATTTAAACACAATCCCTTCATGTTGTGTCTCCATTTTTAAAAACAGTCTGAGAATGACCTCAGAAATATTTGCTTTTATAAACAACTGACTCCCTCTTGTCCTTAGAAGGAAACAGATAAAACCTTTAGGCCAAAACATGTACCATAGATCTTTACATTTTACAAGGAATGGGATCCTTTATTCCTAGCAGATTTTTAATTTATTATTATTATTAAAAGGGATCCTTAAAACAGCTGGATAATCTAAAGTGAAGAGAATAAGATGATAGGACATAGACTAAATGATCTACACAACAAAATAAAAGGTTTATTTCTTATTAGACATTCACCCACAGATTTTACTTAATACTGGGTGATGTGGACTTGCATCTGAGAGCAGAATTTGGCCCAAAGACAAGTGTGTATGATATATAGTAAGTGACTATGAATGGCAGGCTTTGATTCACTTTGTTTATATGTAAGAACTTGAGTTTGTTAGGATTTTTGTATCCTATGCAGGGAAAAAAAAAAAATCACATTTAACCACTTCACTGCCAAGCAGCTGGTATCAGAGTCACTTCACCCTGAATGGAAACACCCACAACTTGAAAGGTATGCTACATTTTTGGCCTAAAGAACTTCACAGCATCTTTCTAACCAATCTTTTAGTTCAACCTCCCATTAGAGATGAGTCAGAGGGTAGAATCCGGGCCCCAGTGGAGTCGATGGTAAAATGACTTCAATAGGGCCAAGATTTCACCCCAAGTTGTTAAGTTGAGACCCACATCTGGACTGTCACAAACTTCTGGGATGTTTGGTTCAAGCCCAACATCACTAAACATTGGCATTAACTGCTGGGTTTGAAATGAGTCCTAGTGCAAATTTCCACCATTAAAACATATAATGATTTACCTATTACTAAGTGGATTCAATGTTACTTCAACTACATTCATAATCATAATCCTGGACTGGAAACAAAGAGAGGTGAGCAGAGATGACTGGAGGAAAACACTGAGAAAGCCCTTTCCTCAGAGGATGTTAATACTTGTTCAAAGCAATGTGAAGGAAGAGGAATAGCCATGTAACAAAGAGGCCCCACCACCTACTTCAGCCACTGAGTCCATGTCTTGCGCATGCGTGGAGACTCGCCCCAGGGCCTCAGTCGGTGTGCCTGCAGGCGAGTGGCTTTGCTGCACCAGATCAGGGAGATTGATGTGCCCAGCAAAGCCATTGCTGGCTGCATGGCTAGAACGCTTTTTTTCACCAGTGGTCTGCAGAGACACAAGGTACAAGGAAGAGGAGAAGGAAAAAACAAATAGATCTACTGCAGTAACCCAGGTATCAAAGCAAGCACAGAACAAGAGCCCTCTCTGCCATATTCTCCCCATGCACATCTGGCAAGCAGCAAAATATAAAACAGGAGAAAGAGAGAATTAATCACAAAGTAACTTTAGAAGCAATTAGCCATGTTACACCAACAGGAGACGTCGGATGATGCCAATGATTTTGAATCAACCTTTTTGTAACAAAGTAACCATAGGCCAAATTCTCACTTTAGGCATGCAGGTGCAAATCCCGCTGGGTCTAATGGTACACCCAAGTCAGTCCGTGAGAATAGGCCAAGGCCCATTGACTTCCAAGAGATTTGGGTTTGTACGATGGAGGGCAGATTTGGTCCCTCTGCCTTTTAAAAGCTACAGCAATAAGGGGTCTGATTGCAGGATTTCCACAATCGTTAATACAGCTCCAAAAGCATGCTTCTGGAGTACAAAACACCAGTGAACAGCATCAACATTTCCCTTCCACAGAATAACAGATCTATTCTTGTCTTGCTATGCACACAAAGCTCCCATTAGTGTCAACAAGGGTTACACGCCTCTGTGGAGAGGAGACAAACCTACTCCAGATGCATTTTTAGGTAAGCGCTCTAATCCAAGAAAGTCTTATTTAATTCTCTCCTCTCTTATAGGCCCCCACTGGCAACCAACAAAGCAGATCTTCTCTCTAGACTGCACAAGTCATGTGTGATACCTGTTTGGAGAATCAGGAGTCTAGCAGAACTCACAGGCAGGGCACTACAATCCAACTAACTGCTACTAATATCAGTTATTAGAGAAATGCGTGAACAGGCGACTGTACCTGAAAGATTACTGGGGTTGTGATATGCAGCCACAGAAGACATAGCCCTGATCCTTGCAGCTGCCAAATTCTCAGGTTAGTCGAGGACCAAAGACAGAAGAAGGAAGAAATGATTTGCCTGAAACTGCTTTGGGGCCCATCAATGTTTAGAATTTAAGGTCAGTCTCCATTTCTCCATGACATAACTGAGTCTGCCAAGTAACTGTCTATATCAGATACCTTTGCAGACAAGGGCCCCATTTCTTTCAAACGGGCAAATCACCCTCTCTAGAATGTGCTTTTCCCATGCAGACAGGTATTGTTATGGAAGTTCTCCCCCTATTGCTATTTTTATTAGCAATCACACCTGCAGCCTATCAATTTCTGTAGCTAAAGAGATGTGTCCATCTGAAGTGTTTGTAAAGACCCCTCAAAACACAATCTGACTAGGATAACAAGTGCTGCTGCTAAGTGTGATAGCCATTTGCTTCATGCAGCGTTGTTGGTCCCAGGAGATTAGAGAGACAAGGTGGGTGAGGTAATATCTTTTATTGGACCAACTTCTGTTGGTGAGAGAGACAAACCTTCAAGCTATGCAGAGCTCTTCTTCAGGTCTGGGGAAAATGCTAACAATGTCACAGCTAAACACAAGATTGAACAGATCGTTTAGCATAAGTAGTTAACTTATGGGCTAAAGGAAATGTCCTTTGATTACTGAACACCTTTCACCTTAAAGCTGGGCACTGTCCTTGTGCATGGAAGAGGGCAGAAAAGCCCTGACCATAGAAGTCAACAAGAGTCTTTCCATTGACTTCATTGGGCTTTGGATAAGGTCGTAAGAGAACAACAGAAGATTTGTATATGACACTATATTTTCTATCATCAGTTAGATTTTTCAGCTGCCTGTTAGTTTTAAAGTCCTTATCTGACACCAGTGCTCTCATTTGGTATTGTTTGCACAGAGCAAGTTTTACAGTAGCAATGCTTAATACCAGCATTTCAAAAGTGGCTGGTTAATCATGGTCGTGGCTTGTACTTGTATTCAATTTAATTAACTTCACTGGCATGACAAGGTGGACAAGTATCACTATGCTTCAAGAATCTCTGTACAAACCAGGCTGAGGGGCGGCAGTGGATTAGATGGGTTTTATATGATGTGCTCATTTTGCACTGAATCCATTTCTGATTCTGTGGCAGGACAAAGTTCAAGTTGTGAGGCTTTTTCTGCTGTCTCCTTTCTTTGTTCTGGAGTTACATGGGATTGCTCTCCCTTGCTTTATACTGCTCAGTGAGAAGTCTTTGGATATTTCGAAAGGAGAACAAATAGCTCTCTCACCTTTCTTTGTATATTCTTCCTGCAAATGGCTACTTCCAGCTGGCATGTGTTTCGCTAGTGGAGAGTTTGGGACCACAGTGCTGCCCTCCTCTCCCCATCCCTGCCGTGGCCTGGAGTAATATTTTGACGAGGGCAAACAGCTACATTATCTACTGTTGGAGGGCAAATGCTTGTTCACAGGTCACCTAGGCTAGCCCTTGAAAAGATTTATTTTTCCCCAAAGGAAAAAAGAATTGATATAGTAATAAATCATTCTGCTCTAAGAAATTGGGGACTGTGAGTAGGCACCTTTTCCAATCTACTATAAAAACAAAGACCTCCCACACTATGTAAAGTCCAAACTCACATCCCTCCTGGGGTTTGGCTTTATTTCTAAACAATCAGATATCAAAGACCAGCTCAAACCGACTCCACAGGGTTGGCAGCTCCTAAGGTTCTTCCCTCAGGACTGCCCACCCCACATCCTAGATCCTTTCCTTCTAGGCAGCCACTCTCAACTCCTTTATGTTCAGGCAGGGTGAGGAGTCACTGGCTGCACTGACTCAGCCGAACCCCTCCCCCAACAAGATCAACACCTGCCAACAGAGTGGGGCCTTTCAGGAAAATACCACCCGCCTGTTTCAGGAAAATCTACAGCATGATAAAGAACTGCAACAGAGAAAGAATCTGAGGCTTCTCCATGGGCAATTTTTTTTAATGTGAGGCTCAGTCTTGCTCTTTTATCATAATGCAGAGGAAATCAAAGTAGTCTCTCTCTAAATCATCCTTGTTTACATACTGCACTCCTCACCAGGAGACCCATATGAGACTCAAGAATGGTGGAATAGAAACCAAATAGAATTGAACTGGGGAGATTTGATGAATATGGTGGACCATGATTTCAAACTGGAAAGGCCAAAAATGTACCCAAAATATTCTGTGGGATGACCACAGCTTTACTTCAGCAATTCCTTAAAACCAGAAGTCAAGTTTATTGTGACCTTTGGAGACATGCTTGATGTCCAGCCAGGAGACTTCTCCACCTTTGCATTCCATCGTCTTCATAAATGCAGTCATTGACATTATGTTCTAGGTTTTTTGGTCCTCCTTGTACAGGAGCCAAGATATTGCAATTAGAATGCTCAGATAAGAAGTTATAATTATACTCAATGAACTGAATGTCTTTGGCAGATGGCTAAGTGGAGGTGGGGAGGAGTTGAAAAATGGTGACGAGAACGGGAAACTTTGGGCCAGATTCCAATCTCTCTAACAATGGTGTAAATTGAAAGCAACCCTTTTGGCTTGGATTTCCTCTGGTTTTTCAGCAGAGTAAATTAAATCAAATCCCATCCCAGTCTTCTAGTATTACTATTCACTGCTGTTTGTCGTTGTGAGAATCATTTGTCATATTTATTTATACAGTATAATTATATTATTGAGCCATTAATGAGCACAATTTAATCAATCATTTTCTGTTTAGAATACACAGTATAATTGTTTTTCATGATTACGAAGACAAAACCTCCTGAAGATGTTCCAGAGAAACTCTTATCTCCGACTTACCTCCCTTACCATTAAAGTCCCTTCCCTGGAAATACTGCTAAATGTATCTGCATGGGGTGTTTCTAGACCATGGGATGCCACCATTCCTATGTTGTATGGCTCATTGCTTCCAGGAACTCCTGTTGGTCTGGTGGTAAAATGGAAAACATTAGCGTTGCAAATTTCTGTCATTAATGTAGAAAAATGTATTATTTCTTCTGCATCTTATTTCAAGATGGAATGGAACTGGGTGTACTACAAAGGACCTAAGGTTATGTCTACACGCCACACTAAGCTCTGGGATCCCATGAGTGGGGAGGGTCCCCAAGCCTAAATGTCAACACAGTAATTTTTAGCCCTGCCGCCCAAACCCCACAAGCCCAAGCCAGCTGACCTGTGCCAGCCACAACAATGCTGGGGGTCTTTTATTCCACTGTAGACATAACCTGTGGGACCTGGGCTTGTGGACTCAGTGTTTCCAAGCCAGTGCTTGAGCATCCACACTGCATGGTAAACCTGGGTTTATGATTGCTGGACCTGGATCTCACAGCCATGCTAACATGTGCATTCTGCACTATGCAGCCCTTCTGACTCGAGGTTGCAGCTTGACCTGCATCCACATTGTAAATGACAAGGGTTGCACCTGAGTCACAGTGGGACTCGGGCTCTGACTCACGCCCCTAGCCGGGTATAGGGTGTCATTCATTTCTTGCCTATTGTAATCTTGCTCATTCTGTTCTTGTATGCACATGCACCTGATTGTAAGAGCAAAGAAAGTCTAACCGTCTACTTGGAGGCTAATGCAAAGAGTTTTATGATCAAGCAGTACAACTGCTATCTCCAGAGAGAAAATCCTTCAGTCTTCACAAATACAAGTAAAAGGGCAAGAGACAGAGGGTAATTCTCCAATCTGTTAAAGCCACTTTGCAACATGCAATTGGCATAAAGTGGCCAGAAATAGCCAGTGAAGAATTTGCCCTATGTAGAGGGGGAAGCAGAGAGGGCATGTCAGGCAGGGTCGGCTCCAGGGTTTTTGCCGCCCCAAGCTGGAAAAAAAACAAAACAAGACAAAAAAACAAACAAACAAAACAAAACAAAAAAAACAAAACAAAAAAAACAAACAGCCGCGATCGCAATCCGCGGCAGCTCCACTGTGCCACTTTCTTCTTCGGCGGTACTTCGGCAGCAGGCCCTTCCCTCCAAGAGGGACCGAGGGACCCGCTGCTGAATTGCCGTCGAAGAGCCCGACCTGCCGCCCCTTCCCCTTGGCCGTCCCAAGCTCCTGCTTGCTGAGCTGGTGCCTGGAGCCGGCCCTGATGTCATGGACATTCTAGAGGCAGTTTGGTGAAGCAGAGCTCCACCATGCCTGATCCTCCACTGGCATAAGGTGCCTTACCTATTGTGTGAATTAGAAGTATATTGTATTCATGCTTTAAGCTTGTCCCCATGTAAGATACTGTAGTGTGCATATATAAAAAGGGCTCCCCCTGCCTATCTCTTTATGGTATTACAGAGTGCTCTCATTACTTCATTGGACAGCACCAAGCCCTGCAAGCCACAAGTAGTGTTCTCCTGGTATCATCTGGTATCATCAAAACAAGAAAGGGAAGTACTTTATAATGCTAGAAATAAAGTGACAAGGTCTTATAGATATATTATAAACAAAGCACGATAGTTTAAGGTGTGTTTTAATACATATTTAACACATACCATTTTCCCTCATGGTATGCATTAGAATTAGAGAGGTTGGACTAAGTTTATCGTGGTGCTGAGTAAGTATAGATACGTCAAACCAGAGATTGCACTTCATTCTTCATCACATTCAACCCTGGAGTGCTCATGGCTTGATCCTGCATGGTGCTGAGTGCTGTCAATTCTTACTGGTATAGCAGGGCCACACAAAAATTCAACTGAACTCAGAGGTCAACGGCAAACCAAGCAAGGGTTAACCAGGACTGTCTATATTACAAAATATGTCAACAGCTGTTATGAAGTTGTTGATAAGTCCTGCATTGAGAATGCTTTCATTGGGTGTTTTCAATCAACACAAAGCAATCTATTTTTAAATGCATTATTCAGGTGCACACCTCCTTCTCAATGGCTATTGTTGCCAAACAGGCCACTTTGGGCAGCACCCATAAAAATGTGCATGCACAATGCATGCGCAAAGTCCCACCTTTTGTCCACAGAACATTGCTTATGTCGTGTGTGTGCACCCATTTGTGTCCAAGCATTGTAAGTGTGCCCGAATGTTTATTGGCACGTGGGTTCTTGATGTTTAGACTCTGAATCACATTCACAACTGGTATCAGCAGGTGCAAATGGAGTTATCCCACCTGTGAATTTGATGCTTTATCTGTGATTTGCCCGGTCATGTATATTGCAATCACTTTGGGAACATCTTCCCTGCAGTTAACATACATTCTTATTCAGGTGTTGCCCCTAACCTCCCTCCCAAGTTTGGCAGTGCTGTAAGCCTGGTTGAGTTGTGGATTAGAGTTTGGGTGCCACTTTCACTTGGGCTGGTAACTCACTCATTACAGATATAGGTTAAATCACTTGAGTGCTGATAGTCTCTAATACCTTCCCACAATTCCCCCTCTCACCTTGTGTGCCCAGGGGAGACAAGTTCTCCCACAATTCATTGGGAAAGAATCAGAGTGGCTCATCTTACTGCAGCAGAAAAACCATGATATATGCCCCCAGAAGTCCTAGCAATACACACAGCAGGAGTGAGGACACAGTAACTCAAGTGTGGCTTTGCAGTGTGGGTACTCATACCTGGGCTAGACTAACCTGGGTCCCGATCACTTGCGTTAACTCTGCAGTGAAGACATACCTTTTGGGACTACAGGTAACAACCTGCGCTAATCTCATAACACTGCAATACCCAAGTACAACGAGTGACTTGCAAAGGAGTCACAACCTTAATGCTGTAGTACATGGATTTTAAGTCTGTAACTCCCCCCTGTTTATTTCATTCTTTCCATGCCAGTGATGGTCTAAGGTTAAGGCAGTGAACTGGGTCCCAGGAGAGCTATGGTCTAATCCTGGCTCTACCACAGGATTCATGTGTGACCTTGCACTGACCACTGAAGGCCAGATCCTCAGGTAGTTGAAATCAGCATAGCTCCACTGAAGTCAATTTACTCTAGCTGAGGATCTGGCCCTTCATCTTTCTGTGCCTCAAATCTCCATTTGTTAAACAGGGTTCATAATACTTTGCTATCTCAGAGGGGACTGTGCAGATAAATTCATAAATCATTGTGAGGGGCTCAGATACTATGATCAGGGCCACAGAATAGCTGATAAAGATAGAATGAGAATTGAGGGAGTGCCATGCCTCACAGCGGGCACTCAACATATTCGGGGATCGGGCCCTCGAGCATTGTTCTGTTGTGGTTTTGGAAGATGAAAAGCATGTACAGTTACTATAGCAACTACAGTAGGCCTGATCTGGCTGTCACTGAACTCAGTGGGAGTTTTGCTGCTGAGTTCAATGGGAGTAGGATCAGGCCCATTAATTTAAGTGCAATGCTGAGAATTTGATCTCTCCCAGTAAATAACTTTCCAATTGGCCTTATGAAATACTGATTTTCAGAGTCAATGAATCATCCAAATTTGTGACTGAGCTTCCGGACCACTCACTGAACTCAGAAAGATGGAATATTGGCACCACCACACCAGAAGCAATAGGAATAGGAAGGTCAGTGCAATATTACATGGTTCTCAAACTCTTCCACAATGCAGACCACATCTTAGCGGAGAGTGTCGTACAGTCCTCTCTCTTCCCATTCACGTGCCTGTGACTATAATGACTAACATTGCCTACATGGAAAATAAAATCAGTGAAGTATTGATGTATTTTTAACTTAAAATTCTCAGTGAGGAGCCTAGACAGTGAAGCACATGGCAGCAAGAAGGAGGAGCTGGCCCATGTGATCTGCCAACTCTCCAAAGACTACCAGCAGGTGGCCAGTGGACTGTCAGTGGACCATGGACCAATTTGGGAACTATTGTGCATCAAGGTAAAATTATGATTTCCTGAGGAGAAAAACATTTTGCAATTTCACAGCCTTGCCCTTATATATTTGGTCTCTTACATAAGTCTTGGGATGTCACTGACAGGCACTGTCCCGTCGTGCGTTTCACTTTCACCATCCTCCTCTTCCTCTTCACTGCTTTCTGATTCCTCGCTGGAGGAAGAGTAGTCAGTCACCTTTTTCAGAGGGCGATTGGTCTCTTCGATACGCAGTTCCCTCAACTCTTTGGCTAACGCAGTCAGGTCCTAAGGGGAGGCCAAAAAAATTAAAAGCCAACGTGAATTGTATTTAAAGCAAGAAAAGTGTCACACATATCTCTTCGAAAGCCAATGCTACAGCACGAGCAACAAGAAATAGCATAACAGAATTATTACAAACATCAAACAAACATAAAACAATGTTTGTAGCGTGTAGCATTTATTAAACAAAATGAAACTGACTTTATGCTTGTTGAAAATCAATAGCCAACCTATGTTTTAATATGTTTGTATGTATGTGTGTGTGTGTGTGTGTATATATATAAACACATATGTATATACACGTCAAAATTATATTTGTTGAAAAGGTGATGTTCAGTCACCATCATAGTAAACTGGAAAACAATGTTATTTCAAAGGGAGAGTGCTGCAGGAGAAATTCTCCAAACCTGTTTTCTTCTGAGCCTCTCAAAGACACACCATAATGGTATTTGCTCTGTTATAAATGCCGTTGGAAAGAAAGCAATGGTCGCATTTCCGACAGAATGGTGCAATCCCCAAGGCAAGATCTGTTTCAATTACCAGTCTGAGCTGGCAGGAAGTTGCCGGGAAGCAGTGACACAGCATCAGAGTCAAACTGCTCAGCTCACTGCAGCACCAAGTTTGATGAAGTTTTTGAGTCATGGCTCTGAGTCAACCACAACAATTACAAAAAAAGCCCTCAGCAGAAATAGATTAAACACTTTATGTGAAATGTGCAATACTGTACCTCCTAGCCTGAAAATTAAGAAAAAAATGAAAAAGAAGTAGAAGTCATAAAAATAAATAAATAAGAGTGTCATTTTTCAGTTTACCATGACTTTGATGAAACCTTAGACCTGACAGTTATGTAAAATAGACAGTTACTTAAGTACAAGGGACATTGCAGGCACCGTGTAGAAAATAGACTTTTTATTATCTTACATGCTTTTATAGCAATGCAGGGGGAAGCAGTAGGGCAAAAAAAAAAAAAAAAAAGTATGAGAGCTCTAATTAGAATGGGTTAGAGTACTCTATTGCACAAAGCATGCACATGACAAACAACGTATTGCAATTGTCAGTCTTACCATTTCTCCCTATATTAGTGACCGATGTAGCCATCAGTGCATTCGGTCAGAGATAAAGGATTAGGGAGAAAGAAACTCATTGAAAAATACTAAATTCCACAATTTTCTTATGGCCATATTCTCTCTCTACTGCATTCCACAAATCTCCAGTATACTGTTCCAGCAGAGTGACTAGGATAACAATATTAATTAAAATTGTACAGGGAGGTCTTAAAATTTACCCCTTGGCAGCAGAGGAAAAAAATATGAAAAACATATAATTGAGACTGAAAATCCAGCCTATTTTTAATAGAGAAACAGTAATATTTTGCAGAGCAAATTTTACTTTAGTTGTTTGTTATTCCTGGCTTAAGGACGTAATAAACTCTTTGGGCATCATTCGGATTAGAAACTCAAAATGAAGCCCTCACAGCGTTAAGTGAAATAAGTAATCATTCATCCCTAATTCCACACAGATCAACTAAAATGCTTTATTGACATTTAAATTTGCCCTAAAGTCAGACTTAATTGGTGCCTGTTGCAGTGAGAAACCATCAGAAACTATCAATCATTTGAAGGGTAAAAAAGAAACAGCATGACTGTTTCACACTTCAAAGGGGATTTTTATTAATATCATGGTTTTAGGTCAGTAGTCTTTATCTCAATGCAATGACTTAGTATGGGGACATGCCTACATGCTGCTCCCAGTTACACCCTATTGATTAGCAGCTGTGACCCCTTTAATTTACTCCCATGCAACCATACCAAATTCATTTGAGGTCAGTGTAACCAAGTTTAGATTTTGGCAGTTCCTATAGAAACACTTCTGGATTCTGTGGCAGCAAGACATCCACTTCTGGGAAGGGCTTTTTCCTCTCGCACTTTTCTGCGCCTCGCCATCACTAAGCACGTGCAACATGGCCACAGAAAAAACGTGAGGATCATTTTTTTAGGTCAGTGTATTATTGACATACATCATCTCATCCATGCTTTGAGAAATAGATAAGAACATATACCATATTAAAGAGCACGGTTAGGGGTTCATGACTGAAAATAGAGGACCATATTCTAGCCCATTAAAGTCAATGGAAAGACTCACTGAGTTCAATGAGCTTTGACCAGGTCCCATAAATGCCAGTCAAGTAAAATAAAATTAAAATTCAAGTTCTGTTTTACAGGAAATAATACCTTGCTTGTCTATAGTGCTTTTTCATTTATAGATCTCCACGCACTTTACAAAGGAGGTGAGTCATTATCCCCATTTTAAAGACAGGAAAACTGAGGCACAGAGAGGGAAAGTGACTTGCCCAAGGTCACCCAGCAGGCAAGTGGCAGAGTTTGGAATAGAACCAAGGTCTCCTGAATTCCAGTCTAGTGTTCTATCCATTAGGCAACACTGCTTCAGATATGCTACATTTCTCACAAAAACTAAATGTTGCCCGTTCCTTAAGAAAGGATCTTTATTATGACTAAAGAGAGAATATGGTATTTAAGAGTTTATTTCCAATGCCAATAACTTGGTGACTGAAATATAGTCAAATCCATAATCATGACAACTAATTACTCAAGCAGCTTCTATGGCTTGTTTGGTTTTCCTAAACTGATGAAATAAGAATAAATGAAAATTTGAACTATCTAAAGACGTTTTCAGTCTATAGTCAAAAACCAAATCATTTAGTAATCACTTTTCATTGAACTGGTTAGATTTCCCCCAATTTTTTAAAGCTGTATAAAAGAAAATTGCAACACAGAATCTCTTTTAAAGTTGTAATTCTCCCTACCATTTAGGACTAGCACCAATTATTTCCAAGTATCAAGACACCAGATAAAAACTGGTCTCCATTTTCACACCTGCAATTTCCAAGCAAAGGTAACTGTGCATATTAAATTGCATCCACATTATCTCTGCCCACAAACTGCAGCAATTAAGAGATTGAAATCTGAGCATGGAACTCTGATTTCTTAGGGCCGTCCGACCATCCCTAAAGACACTGAACAGTAACTTATTCTATTATTAAATTAATCAGGTTGCTCCCAGGGTAAGGTACAACCTCAAGTAATAGTGACGGAATCTAGTGCTTAGAAAACAAGCATGTAACATCTCTCAACGTTAGAAAAGTCTGGGAGTGTTACAATCCTTCAACCAGACACAAAGTGTTGATTAACATAAATATATTATCAGTCTGCCATAGCCATCATCAACAGATAGTTAACAAGTATTGTTTAATACCAGCTTAATTAGTTTTTAATATCTAATTTTGAAATTATAGTAGCAATAATACTCCCAGTGTCAGACAATACCATGAGGTAATCAATATTTTCCAGTGTAGGTTCTGCCGTGGGGTAGTTAATTCTTTGATGCTCTCATTTTCTCTAGATAATCACTTTGTAGGGTTTTACTGATTCATTGCCTCAATCTTGGACCAAAAAACCCCCAATCCAACAACTAGAAAGGAAGTGGTCTTTAGCACCAAATATATGTTTGAAATGTTATTACTGAGGGTGACATAACATATGAGATCGCACTACCAGTGCAGTTAAATTGCTCTTAATTGCAAAGACTTCTTTAGATTTAATATTTTCTGGAAACAGGTCAGTTCAGTTTCCAGAATCACAAACCTCATTTAAACCTCATTTTACGTTAATGTTGCCCCTATCTGGATATTGATTGAAATGTTTTCATTAGCAAGCTCTCTCATTAAGCAAAATGCATTGCTCTTGTTCAGTCCAAGAGAACTAGCTAGCTGTTTTCTCTTTTATTTCTTCTACTTTTTATAGAAAATCATTTTAGAATGGGGTCACTTACCACTGTACGTAGAAATGCAAGTTATCAGTCCAGTTAACAACAGAGGTTAGTGCATGTTCAAATATTTGTAAGACATATCATAAATACTAGATCAGAAATGTACTACTGACAATACAGTCTTTTCTGTGTACATATTTAAGACTTCAACATTGTTAGATGTACAAATCTGTTTTAATAATATTTACATATGGTAAGAAGTGTAAAATTCATATAACTTAATTTTTGTGTTTAAAAATATGGATGGGCAGTAAGACTGGCACTGCCAAGCCACACTCATTGTAGCAACACTAGCTTTGAGCCTTCTAGATTCAACCCAGTTATATGAATGCAATTGCACTGTGGTTACTGGTGAAGTGGTGGATAGGTTTGGAAGCCAACATAAAATCTGTTATTAAATATGAAGATAGACACAGCTCAGGTGAACCCAGATCTCATCAGCTATATTAGTGAAATCCACGTGCAGAACCTGGCAAGCAGCAGCCACCTCGCAAACCAGCTCTGAAGATTTGCTGCATTTGCCTGACAACATTGCGTAACTTTGGGCCCGATCTTGCAGGATGCTGAGTGCCTTCAAGTCACACCAAAGTGAAGGGGAGTTCAGTGCACTTAGGCCCTCACAAGAAAACTACTCAGCACATGGCAGGATTTGGCCCTTTATTAGCATTTCTATTTAGTATAAATTCACTCCTACTCTGATGTATTAACTAGAAATATTTTGTGGCATCACAATTACAACTGCATTAAGTGACATCTGTATGTCCAAAAAGGTGCTACTGCGACTGTCCTAGCAGATGAGATGAGATTAACCACAGGAGGGACAGTGACTGTGCAATCTTCAACCTATACTGCCCACTTATGTACTCTAACCTTGTTCTGCATGGCGCTCCTCTAGGGAGTGCAAGAGAATATCCCAGAATCCACATCCATTGAATCCTTGCTCTTTTCATTCAGGCTGCCAACAAATTGTGGCAATGTTTGGTGAAGTCTTCATCACTCAGAATCAGACAGAGCCAATCAAATCATTGCTCAGGGGCAAAGGACTCCATATTCCACCATCACTTCTGAAATATCTGAGCTCATGCCTACTAACTGTTTTCTAAAGAAGTGGAAGTACCAGTTTTTTTGGTCCTAAAATGAACCCAGGGGAGTTTACACTACCAATAAAACACAAATGGTTTTTCATTCAGCAAATGTGTTTTAACATGTCACCACCAAATTCACTATGATAAACATTGATTTTTTTTAACCTTGATATTTTTAAAACAAAAATATCTCCCCATGGGAGAAGAAAGGATACTAGGTTAGATGGACCATTGGTCTCACCAAGTCTGGCCATTCTTATATTCTAAAATGAGATTCTCTGAACTGCTATTCAAGAGTGAAACTCTGAGATCCTTACCCACATTGAATAGCAGCTTTGCTCTGTTTACAGTCCCACTGAAATCAATGCGGGGTACCAGTAGAGTAAGGTACTATTCAACATGAGCAAAGACATTGGAATCTGGCCCTGTTTTCTCCCCTTAAGTGCTAATTTGGCACTTTGTCTATACTTGAGATTAGACCCTATGCCAGCCAATGGCATAGTTGCAATCGGTATAGCTGCGCTTGTGTAAACCCCACACGTAGGCAAGAAAAACAGCGATTTGGATCAGTTGTGCTTACCCGAAGCAGGGCAAGCTCAAGTAGTGTAAGTCATTGCTTTCCTTGTCTGCACTTAGGATTTGCCATTCATCAGTGCAAACCCCAAGTATACTCAAGGCCTTAAAAGGTAAAGGGTCAGATTCTTAGTCTGCTAACTACAATGCCAATTGGTACCAGCTGAGAATCTGGCTCATAATATTATAAATTAATATTTCACCTGCGTGCGATTAACCATCTCCCTAAAGTTATCATGCGACAGCCAGAGCAATGCAATCTCAGAGCATCAGCCCTGGCACACGCTGTCAAAAAGAATGATCGTTATTAGGACATGGCTTCATTTGAAAAGCGGGTAATTCTGCTCTTAGCTAAATTTGTGCTTCCCATTGAAACCAAAGGGGTCACATCGGGTGGAACAGAGCAGAATCTGGCCTTTGCTGCAATCCATTAAGACAGCCTTTGTCAGGGTAAGCAAGTTCCAATCTCAGTTTATTCCCTATAAAATCCACAGAACACAGATAAAGTGATTTGTTTTGCTCATGAAGGTTCACAGTACAGTAGTCCTTGGTTTGGCCTTTGTGCAAGTGCTCTGCAAATGGATTTTGTGAAGCCAAATATACTGAGCAAAATGTATTAACAGATCAATGTCTCCCCCCCCCACCTTAGATTAGCTCACTGTATCTAAATACCATCTTCCAGATCTGAAATCTGAACCATGCTAGCATTGCCACCTTTTAGAATGTCAGCACTAAGAAAACATGGTTTGATATTAAGCTCTAACTAGTCAACCTTGCAAAGGCATGACCAACTAAGAAAATATATCACTAACCTCATCTATAGCTTTCTTATAGCTCTGGGAGTAAGGGAAGATTAATCAGCGTCAGAGGAAACAGATCGGGACAGGAAAAAGCCAGAGGAAGGGCAAGCAGGTTAGAAATAAAATTAGAATTGTTAGCGCAACGCTGTGAAGTGTAAAGAAAAACAACATCAACAAAACATTAATACACATTAAAAGAGAGAAACAGTGGCAATCCATTTGGTTATTGAGCCCAACGCACTCCGCAGTTTTAAAATACAAACATCAGACATAACATTCAACCAGAGACTTTGGAAGGGTTTTTCATGGGCCTTTGCCAAAAAAGTAATGAAATAAAAGTGCACAGAAATTACTGCCAGTTCTTTCTTAAACTGGGGTGACTAGCAACGGCTGGGTACCAAGCCTCTAAACGCAGCACCCCGCTCCCCCTCTGCAAGGTTGCTCTAGAAATCACCCTAAGATAACACAATGCCAAAGTGTGCTATATGCAAACTCTGGCCCCGATCCATCAAAGCGTAAAATTAAGCTGTGCTGAAGTTCTTCTCTTGCCTGGGGCCATTGTAAACCATGCAATCTCTATGCATGAATATATCCCATGGACTCTTGCTATACTGCAGATTTAGAGCCTTAAAACTAGTGATGGGACTGCGTTTGCCTCTTTCTACGGGTTCCAAGGCTGCGTGATTGCCATTAATGAAAACATGGCAAATTCCACCGAGGCATAATTTAAGACTCACAGCAGGTCGGCTTGGTCGTGTCACATCCCTGCTGTCCTCCTGTTTCATCTTAGATGGCTCATGAGAGAGCACAGGTGACCCTTCAGGTTTGGCATTTCCTGGGCAAACACAAATCACTGTTGTTAGTGGGAGATCACAGACTTTCACCAGGCAGCAGAATATGCAGAACGACGTTGCGCATCTTTGCACAATGGCTCCTCTAAGAAACCCAATGGCTCATCTTTCATTTCAGGATCCAGTTCAAAATGATTCTCCATGTTTTTAAAAACACATAATCTAGTCACAGTCTCTCTGACTCCCTGTCTGAACCCTCTGCTTGTCTAAGCAACGAACCATCAAACAGCACTTTGCACTTCTAGAGCCCCTTCTATCTCACCTCACTCACTCACAACTCTAACTTGGAGGTAGGCAAATGGTGTTGTCCTCGCTTTACAGAGATTAAGGTTGTGCCACATAGGCAGAGCCCTGTGTGGAGTGATGCAGACGTGTCCAGCTGCAGCAAGAGCGTGGGAAAGGATTGTGCTGAGGCACAATCTCACCCCAGCTCCCTGGTCAAGAGAGAAAAAGAGCAAGCAAGATGCACCACCCTGTGGTAGTGAGCCTGTAAAGAATGGGGACAGCCCATGGCCAGTCTCCTTCGGTGGTGACTTGCACCTTCTGGGATGCAGGGAGAGAGAGAGCGCAAGCAGTATCTGTGCTCCTGAGCTCATAAACTGAGGTGGTCCCTGGCTCTTGCAGTACTCTTAAATAAGGATCATGGACAGCCTGGCCCTGAGTGACTTGCCCAAGGCCATAGAGTGACACTGGCAAAGTCAGAAAAGGACCTCCCAGAGCTGTGATTTGATCACAACTCTATGTAGCCTAGCATTGTCACGCCAAACTATCTTGCCATGGTTTTCACCCCTACAGCATCTGTTGCCTCTTGTTTGGAAAATCCTTTCCTGTTTCTCTCTACCTCATCTACCGCTTAGCTGAAAACAGCTCAAATCCTCTCTCCCTCAGCCATCACTTTATTTAATTTGTAACTGTATTACGTGACTCTGTAAAGCCTGTTGCCATGCAGTTTATTTGAAACGGGCTCTCCATGATATAGCTCTATTGCATTGTCCTCTCTCAGTGTAGCAAGAGAATTTATAACTAAATCTAATCCCCATATATGGCACTCTCAACATTCTTGTCCTTTTTCTATTAAAAAAACATTCACTCTGCAGAGGAACTGGGCATATGATAAATTAGAAGCACTGTGTTATCTGATATAGCAAGGACGTTATTACTCACAGAATTCCTCGTTAACTAAAAACCAAAAACAGAACAATTGCTGATAAATTACTTTTATTGACTACCTAGAGGAGTGATTATTTTAACAAAAGACATGCCAATTTACAGTCAAGGTGGGTGAGGTAATGTCTTTTCTTGGATCAACTTCTGTTGGTGAGAGAGAGACAAGCTTTTGAGCTTACACAGAACTCTTGTTCATACCTGAAGAAGAGCTAAGCTCGAAAGCTTGTCCCTCTCACCAACAGAAGTTGGTCCAATAAAAGATATTACCTCGCCCACCTTGTCTCTCTCATATCCTGGGACCAACGTGGCTCCACAAATATTGCATAAACTTACAGTCAAGTCATAAAAAATTCAAAGCATGGGTGCAGCACTTGTTTTAATGTGCTTTAGTCTGTGGATTTATACTCCAGGACTGTGAGAGAAATACAGATAAACTGGCTGGATATGCTTTGGCAACTGCTAGTGCGATTAGATGGGGGAAAAGAAGCTCTTCAACACCTATACGATGCCAGGAAACAAATCAGCCAGGAATGTAAACCCAGTGTAAACATGGTTCTGTTCTGAAAAACTTTTAAAAGAAATGGCTTAATTCACTTCTCTATGCCCTGGAATGCTCACTGAACACAAATGAAGTAAAACACCCAAAAAAGCTGAATTTGGATCAGAGAAGAAAAAAGTGAATGAGGAATTCATTATATTTCACTACCACAGAATCTCTACCTCTTTCTATAGGAGGATCTTGCAATGATATACATACAGAATATTGGACCAAAACTTGTAGTCACTTTGCCTGCAAAACGCTAAGTCAGGTCTATGAGGGTTTTGGATAATAAATAAATGAAGTTCTGTACAAACACAGTCCCTTTCAGCAGACAATCTGAAAGCACTGTGAAAAGGTGAATAAGTATCATCTCCATGTTAGAAGGGAAGAAACTGAGGTGTAGCAGAACCTAATCTCAGGAAAAAAACAGTTGTCTAAAATTAGGTGCAACTCCATGGCTTCAGTGGATCTATTTAAATCAGCTTTTCACACACGAGATCAGATCAGATCCAGGGAGAGGTTAAGTGACTTGCCAAAGGAGGGGAGAAAGGCTACAGGATCAGGGCCTAAAGAGCAGTTTAAAAAAGAAGTCATCTCACCTCTGACTCTATTACGTTCACTGGAGCCAGCTTGGGAACCAGGCTGGGATCCTCCCTGGGAACTAGGTTGGGAGCTGGGGGTGCTGGAACTGGAGGAGCTGCCACTACTGGTCCTCTGTAGGGGACTTTCAATGATGGGCTCAGTTCTCCTCAGGTCAGGGTTACTATTGCACATCAGAATGAAGGAAAACTGCAGTTAGATGGCATAACTGTTCTGGAGAGTTGGGAGAAAGTCTTCATTCAGTTGGAAGCAATATAACAGGTTAGTGTTATTAAAGCAGCAGGTCCTTTCAAAGTTGACATGAGAGGATCAGATCTACCATGGTGACATGCAACACAAGATGACAAAACGACTGTGGTAACTTTAGTACTGTATAATTCTGTGCATTTCAGAGCCTAAGCATTCTGGGTAAAATTTTCATTGAAGTGACTTTTCAAGAGTGCCTACGTGACTCAAGAGATTACATCCCATTGCAAGACAGTGAAGGCTTGACTTCACTATCCGGGAGATCAACGCTGCTGCCATCGATGCAGCGGGTGTCGATATAGCGGGTCTAATGCAGATCTGCTAAATTGATGGCAGAGCGCTCTCCGATCGACTCCAGCACGCCAGTTCCCTGAGAAGATTAAGGTAAGTTGACCGGAGTGTCTCAGGTCAACGCAGCACAGTGAAGACACCACAGTAAGTCGACCTAAGCTACGTCGACTCCAGCTACGTTATTCACATAGCTGGAGTAGCGTAACTTAGCTCTACTTACCCCAGTAGTGAAGACAAGCCCTGAGACTTAGTCTGGTAAGACACTAATGATGCATCTGCACTAGGACAAAAGGTGTGGTCTTAATTTGAATTAGGTAACACATGGTAACTAACACGAGGTAAAATCCAAGCGAAGACAAGGCAATTTGTACTTTTAATGAGCAGATCAAGGCAAATGCTCTGCTCCACCCATAGCCTTTAACTCAACCTGCTATCATGAACGAAAACTGACAACTACTTTGTCTTCACTAGAATTTCACCTCAAGTTAGTTACCTTGTGTTAGCTAACTCAAGTTGAGAACACACCTTTTTTCCTAGTGAAGACAAGATCCAACTGACTTTAGGCACATTTGAAAAGCAGTTTAGGTGCTTTTGCAAATTCTTCCCTCTATCACTAATTAGTAGTTTCCAGAAACTAAAAGACAACCAGTTGACACAGCAGCCAGGGCCAGATAGAGGGTTTTGCTGTGCTAGGCAAACTGGAATTGGTCACGTCCTCACAGCCCCAACAAACATTTACCGGCTTTAGTATTTTGTTGCCCTAGGAAAAGCCAGGTATGGCAGAGCTAACCCTGATAACATCACCATTCAGTGCCACTGAAGTCAATGGGGCAATGCAAAATTTATATCAACTGGCCTTAACTACAAAAACCAAACAAAATCAAAAACTGCCATTTAAAAGTTATTTAATTTTAAATGGTTAAAAATATTCTGTTTCAAAAAGTAGGTGCTTGCAGATTAGCTATTTTTCCATAATATCTGTTCTGCTGCTAAAATTTGCAGCGTGACTGCAAAGTATATTTGCTGTGCATCAACATTCCCAGATTTTCATGGTCTCATATCTCGGCCATTTCAAATTGCAAGAGGCTGAAACCTGACACATGAGTTGCCAACTTTATCATTTATCTTCTTCTGTCTCACCCTTTCTTGCGAATACATGCAGAGTTTTAAATTAAAAAAAAAATGGTTTTGATTTACAGACACAACCAACATTTCTCCGGGTTTCACGTATCTTTATGAAATTAATCCTCGCCACTTTAATGGCAACAGAAAATATGTTCATGCAGCATTGTACAATACCTTTTTACACAATATTTCTGCTAACTGATTTTATTATTCCAAGTCTTTCTATAAATGAGTGGAAGCTTGTTACATGGAGTTCAAGTTGGACCCTGAGTACTGAGAACAACATGTGGCAATACTTCTGCATTATATAATATGTAATCTGGAATCAAAGGCACTGCATAAGCAGCATAAGATGTATGTAACACGTGAGATATGAATGATCCTGAATAATTTAGCCAGTGCTCACAACAGCACAAATTGCATTTATTGTGCAAAGTCCCATTGCCATAAATGATTTCTTGGCAGGATCATTTTATTTGAACTTTGTTTTGGATTATTATTATGTAGAATTACTGTCCAGTGTACTTTGATTTTTCATGGGAAGTTATTAAGAAGATAACAGCAATATTAACATGCTTGTGAAGAATGATAGTAGCTTTCTGTGCATAGGGTTGCCAGGTGTCTAGCTGCACAGCTGACCAGACCGTTAAAAGTCCGGTTGGTGGCTCACCGGGCTAATGCAGGCTCCCTGCCTGCCAGGGCTCCGCGCTGCTACCGGAAGCTTTGGCATGTCCACTCCTCCAGCTCCTAGGCACAGGTGCGGAGCCCCCCACCCCAACTGCCAGTGCTGCAGCTCCAATTGGCTGGGAACCACGGCCAATGGGAGCTGCGGGGGTGGCACCTGCCCATGGGGCAGCATGCAGAGCTGCCTGGAAGTGCTTCCATGTAGGAGCCAGAGGTGGGACATGCTGCTGCTTCCAGGAACTGCTTGAGGTAAGCACCGCCCAGAGCCTGCACTCCTCAACCCCCCGTGTCCCAACCCCCTGTCGCAGCCCTGATCCCCCTCCAGCCCTCTGAACCCCTCAGTCCAAGCCTGAAGCGCCATCCTATGTCCCAAACCCCTCATCCCTAACCCCCCCCCACCTGGCAAGACATATTTCTTTGGCTACCCTAGCACCCACCTTACACCTGAGCCTGCAACACAGAATGCAGTGCTGCTGCTGCAGAGTGAATCAGACTGGCTGGGAAGAAAAGCTTATGCTGAAAGTCATGTACTATTGGCAATTTGGCTGAGACTATCCTACCTAGGACCATCTAGTTTGAAGCCTTTGACCTCATCCTCAGAGGACAAGAAACCTCAAACATTTCCATAATACAAAGATACATGGAATGCAAATATTTATCTTGAGATTTAAGATGGCATTTCATTTGAAGAGATCTGGAGTTCTGCCCACCATACTATCACAATCTGCAAATCAAAGACAAGATCTCACCCGTCTAAGTTCATTCTTTTGCTTCTGCTATGACTGAACTGGTTGCATTTTCTATTGTTTTAAAAAGCCCAGGGCTAGATCCTATAATGTGCTGTCCTGGTGCACAATGGGAAAGGAATAGGAGATTATAGTGAGGATTAGGGGAAGTTAGGGCAGGATCTTTCCTGTGAGTGCTAGGTGTAGGAATGGTTAATAGGCCAACCTGGGTTAAGGGAACTGTCTAGTCCCCAACTACTTGATGTCAGCGGCACATGCTAGCCAGGGACACACACTGTTTCTATAGGAACCATTTACCATAATGGGAATTTTGTCCTTGACTTGAATTTAAGCCAGATCAAACCCTTATTGGACAGCAACAATGCACAGTCCTCCCCCTGCAGTCCCCTGCACTATTGATGGAGTCCTGTTCTGGCTAGCAGGAATATTGGAGAACGTATCTCTGACCAGCTCTGCTCACCCCTCAGCATCACTGAATTTGACCCTCAGTGTGCAGCAGGAAGGAGCTGAGAAGAGCAAATCCTGCTTCCCCTAGAGTTATGGCAAAATTCCCAATCAAGTCAATAGCAGTAGCTGAGAGTCCAGAGCATCTTCTGCATCCAGCTAGAAATCTTGCAAAGTCTAAATTTCAACTCAGTAGGATTTTGCACAGTAAGATTTTGCACAGATAATATTAGGAGTCCCAGAGTCCAAATGTTCACAGCCTTTGGTGACGCTGTACAATTCTAATTAATGCAAATCTCATACATCATCGAGCTATGGTGGAGATGCAAAGCGATTGTAGTTTATCAGTAAATCCATGTAAAAGAGAGCAGAGAGTGCTTTAATTATTTTTTAAATTTTGACTAGATTTATTGACAAGACGACTAAGGACTGGATCCTAGGAATTTTGCCATTGATTCCAATGGGGGCCAGTCTGGGGACTAATATCATTGGTTTGGTGTTTGTTTGTTATGATCAAACTCTCTGCTTCCCCCAAATGCAGTACATAGATTGTGGTAATCCATCCATTGAATTCAGTGGGCATTGGCTCATGACCCAGTGTCCCCGCTTCCTTTGTGAAGCTCACAAACCAGGGCACTAGGAAGAAAATTATAAAACTAAGAGACGGATTCATTAATATTTTTCTCCCTTTCCCACGTGGCCTTCCGTACCTTGCTCTGATGGGCTGTGATCCTAATCTAGCTCCCAACGCAGTGCCATTCCCAGGGGAGTTCTTTCTAGCTAGCGCTGGGGATATGGAAGTTGTTCGCTGAGGCACCTGAAAGAAAATTTGAAAAAAAGAGTCAAAGCTATTAGGACTGTACAATTGATCTTGGATATTCTCTTCATGCATTTGGGGGAAGATCAGGTTTTGGCATGTTTTCCAGCTGGATGTGTAATTACTTTTCCACTGAGAGATATGAAATATTTACAGCAGTTATAAAACACAAAGTTCTTGGCACGTACAAAGAATCATAGATGTCTGAGACAGGAAAGACCTGAAAAGTCATTTATTTTATCCCTCGTAAGGCAGGGCCATTTCTGACAGTACAGTCGCCTGAAGTCTAAAAAAAAAGTAGGTGTTAATATCAAGCAGTGAGATTTACATAAAACATTAGGTATACACCAAATTTAACAAAAAACGGATTCAAAACAGAACAGTCCTAAAATCTGGACTAATCAGCAAGCTCAATGTAGCAGCTTTTAGAGTTCAGGTAAAAATAAATTACATTGTAATAATACCATAGAGGTAATGCTGCCTAGTGGTCAAAGACAAGGGATGGGAAGACGGAAGGTCCCTGTGTGGAATCCAGGCTGAGCCATTCAACTACCTTGATCAAGTCACATGACTTTTTGGCCTCAGTAATTTCAGCTGTACAATTAGCTGAAAGCCAGACGTCACTGAAAACCAGATGTTCAAATTAGGATGGATCACCTCAGATATCCCAGAACAAACAACATTCCATAGCAAATAAGGGCTTCTGGACTCAGCACCTTTTTACACAAGGCTGGAACCTTGACCTTGACTCACTCCACTGTAATTTAGAGCTCTCTGTGCGCCTTTTACACATCAGTATCATAGAGGATGTTATGCAATACTTCGGCCCTATGATAAGAACTAAGGTCATTGCTTACCTGTGGAACTCCCTGCCACAAGATGAGGCAGAAGCTTAGTAGGATTTAAAAAAGGATTAGTCATTGTATTGATAATGGGAAGATCCTCAATTATGTTTGATAGTTAAAAAAATATTTTAGGCTAAGAAAGAGAGAAGTCTTCATGTTTCAGGGCATACCAAGCAATAAGTGGTTAGATTAAGAAGAAACCTCCTCCATGGATAGATTATTCCCTAATTGTCTTTTTTGAGCTTCTTGCACCTTCTTCTAGAGCATCTGGTTTTGAAAACTGTCAGACACAAGGCACTGGACCACAAAGGCCTATTATCCAATCAGGTATGACAACCAAAAGGCTGTTAGCTTTTATCCATGTCCCAGTAATGTCTCCAGCAAATACTAGGTAACCAAGGAAACAGCTTGCCCTGGCTCAGCGAAAAGAAATGGGTATCAATAGCATATAGCAGACACTGTGGCCTATCTCACAAGCTCTAACAATATTCTCACATACTGTTTGAACAGAGGGCCGATAAGACTGTCCTTAAGAGACTCTGCAAGTGAGAACTCTTGGAGGACAGCAATTACCCTTCTTAATCTTTCGGTAGACAATGAATGAAGACAATTCAAAGCAACTCCTATCCATCCCTGCCAAGTCCTCCAGAAGAGTCGGCAGCACTTCCCAATTGCAGTAGTATTGAAGGACACTGATAGGATGATCAGGCAGCCCACCCTTGTCCATTATGCTGAGTAGAACATGCAACAGCCACTATTACTCTCCTGTGCCAGGTCTGAATCTCAACTGATTGAATTCCAAAAACATTGGAGGGGAGCAGATGTTGCCAGAGTTGGGCAGCTGACATCTTCTGAATCACGTTAGTAAGGAAAGGCGAGACACTGCATGGTACCTGGTCAGAGAATTAGCATCAAGAGACGTGTTTTCACCAAAGAATTATCATATTTAAAGATTACTGCCAGCTTACTCTCCCCTGAGGTAAGCGCTAATGGAGCCTCTCAATAAGATGGTAGCCAAAAGTGTAAACAGTATTATGTGCTGACACAATACATGATGGCTCCCATACAGATACACCTCTACCCCGATATAACGCAACCCGATATAACACGAACTCGGATATAACGTGGTAAAGCAGCGCTCCAGGGGGGTGGAGCTGCGCACTCGGGCGGATCAAAGCAAGTTCAATATAACGCGGTTTCACCTATAACGCGGCAAGATTTTTTGGCTCCCGAGGACAGCGTTATCTCGGGGTAGAGGTGTACTTTATTTTAAAATGCAAGTTGCTTATTTGCTGGAGCACAGCAAAACTGCATTTAAATCATGGAAAAATACTGTTTACTTCAATGTCTCTAACCAATTTACAATACCTTTTTCTTTGTATATATGCTCCTGAGCCGAGAGCTGATTTCATTTCAGGAAAATTTTTAACAGCAAAGTTATAATTCATTCCCCCACCCCCAACCCCTTGCAAAAAAGCTTATGAACAATGCAGTTGAAATAGTGTAATAGAAGAGCCTTAATTAAAGAGGTACTGCCAGATGCTGCCGTAATGTCATTGAAGGTATAAAGCTGTGGAGCCCTTACAAATCTTCCATCAGGTATTGATTACAACTGGAGGCAGGACACTGAACTAGAAGGACCAAAGGTCTGAGTATGACAAATTTTATGTTCCTAAATAATTCAATTTAATTAGAAAACATTTTTTTCCCAAGGGAGAATAGATGTTGATTTGTTCTGGATTCAACCTGGGCTTGAGAATTTTCTTTGCAGTATATCACAAGACTTACACATATAGTGGTAATAAGAAAAAAACTGCATACCAGCTGAGGGCCAAACCTGCAAACTGCTGAACATCTCTAAAGTCGTGAGCACCCTCGGGCTTAGCACTACACAGGAGATGCTCTGCACTGCACAGGACCAGTCCCTGAATTTAACAGAATGTGAACTCCACCGGTTCAGAAAGAAGCCCCAAAATTCTGTCCCCTGCATTGCAGCGCTGAGCAGTGCTGAGGGGATGAGCTCTGAGATTGCCTCTTTCAAGCTTTCGAAGTTAGGAGCAATACAAATGTTACCTTTGGTGGAACGTCCTCCTCCTGTCGTAACCAAGAACTTCGATCAAACTTTTCAATGCGAGGGGGGAGAGGAGGGTTTTCTGAGGTGGGGTCCGAGTTCTGCCTTGGCATCTCAGTGCGGTGAGAGGTCACCGTCAGAGCCTCCTGAAACCCAGCCATTCCCTTTGTGGGTTGTTCGTGCAGTGACTGAGAGCCAGACAAGGAGGTTCCTTGGGATTTCACACTGACCAGATGTGGAATCTAAGCACCAAGTCAAAACAAAACCATCAGCATAAAATGTTTAAAAAAAAATTTAAAAAATCTCAATAGTTCTAATGTATTTTAAAAAAAAAAAACCTTGATTTGAAATCTGCACTGTGTTTTGGTTTCAGACCTTTCTGGCTTCTTATACAAACTCCATATGAAAACTTTCTTAAAAGAAC
This sequence comes from Trachemys scripta elegans, assembly GCF_013100865.1. Lineage (NCBI taxonomy): Eukaryota > Metazoa > Chordata > Testudines > Emydidae > Trachemys > Trachemys scripta. The sequence goes on from NC_048306.1 coordinate 88,626,332, forward strand.
ATTAAGGTTGCATAGTTCAGCATTCTAAAGTCAGGAAATGCCAAAGTTAGGGTTGCACATGTAACCTTTACTCGGACTACTTTTGCATATGCATGACAATAGTCTTTATATGCATGATCACATATTATTTCTCAAATAATACAATATACATATGTCATGTATTTTTTCTATAACCTCAAATATACAAGGAAGCACAATGAAGGTTGCATTAGAAACCCTAACTTGGCATTCCTGTTTTTTTAAGTTCTTAGCCATGCAACTTTAACATTACCCTGATGATTTTGGTATGAAATTTCCTAGGGTTTTTAATAAAAAAAATAAAGAAAAAATGACGGAAAAAATACATGTGAAGAAACAGCTTCAGTCTCCAGGAAGTCTGAAGCACTGATGGCTTTAAAAAACAACAACAAAAAAGCAATAATGGTGTGAACCTCCACAGTCCAATAGTATCCTGTCCAATAGCCCTAAGGATTCTCTCTCTTGCAAGCCTTAGGAGCGCTACAGTTAGGATGGCACTTGTACCTCATCCATCGGAGAATACTTAGGTTACATCAGGTCAATGCTGCTTCCCAAAAACCTTATAAAAGTGCAAATGCCCTTGCTAAACCCCTTCACACTTACAAGATCTGGAGGGATTTAGCCAAGGGCTCCTTTGATACAGCATAAAATGGCATCTTCTATTACCAGTGTAAATAACAAATTTACACAAGTATTTATATGGGGTTTTGTGCGTGAAATGATAAAGTCTTTCAATAACATCTTAGTAATGGAAAAAGTCTATATATGAAACTGTTTGACAATGAATGCCAGTCACTTTATAAAAAAAGCATAAGGTTTGGAAACTTTTAAAGGAGGCAGGTGAAGTATATTTAATTTCTGTCAGTTAAAAGACTAAGGTGAGATGGGATGTTTATTGTTTGTTTAATTCTGGACTCCATCTGAAAAAAATAAAATGCTGCAAGGCCTTCCTCACATAGCAGGTTAAAGTTCACATCGCACTGCTGATTCACCAGGTGGTACTAAAGACTGTAGCAGAGGCAGATACCATGTGGATGAAGTTCAGTTAATTTGTGGATTTTCCTGTAGAAACCACATACAAACTTGGGGCAAAGATTTTATATCCAGTGCTGGCAGCAGACACACTCTTGGAGCCCTCACACCACAGGAGTTGTGCCTGCATTTCTGGGCCCAGTCTCTACAGCCTTATGATGTCTTGTGAAAGTGTATTTTTGGATCTTGGGGTCGGGCTTTTCCAGATGTATGATTGTGATTGATGTTAACTGAATGTTTAAAAAATTTTTTTGAAGAAAAAGAAGCAAAATCTTTTTCTGATAACCCTAAGCATCGAGCCATAGTAGGCCTACTGTACCAGGTGGTTTCACTTTGGGAAAAGTGTCCCAACAGAAACAAAGGAACTGTCATACTGGAGCAGACCAATGGTTCACCAAAGTCCTTCAACTTGTCTCCAACAGCAGCCAATACCTGATGCTTCAAAGGAAGGAAAGAAACATCATAACGTACCTACCAGTGCTGTTACACTATGGAGGGGAGAAGAAAGAACACAACCTTGTCTTCAACTAATGATCGTACTTGGCAGCATGAGAGCTGTAATCCTTTTATTTTTATTCCATCTAGTGTAAATGCAGATGCTGCTCTTATTCACAAACAAATCTAGACCTGAGAAACCCAGGTGTTGAGAAATTCTTTCCTTTTAATCCACAAATGTTGTGGTTCTCTTACCAGAACCACCAGCCTCCTAGTGTAATTAAACTTGCAGGGACCTAGGACCAAAGCACCATACCTGTGGATCCACTGGTCTGAGCATGGGTGGTGTCCGAGCTGGCTGCACGCCACTAATGCTAAAGGACTCTGAACGAGGAGGCAGGTTTGGATCAGATATCCTGTTAGCCACTTTGTGAGGCATTGCTGGGGAGCTTTGCCGGTTGAGTCGAGAACGTTCCTCTACCTGAGGCAACACAACAGGAGAATCAATGAACACAAGTTGCTTCACTTCCCCGCAATTCTACACCCAAGTCACCTGTATAGCCATTTTCCTGTATTTCTAATCAGTACATTGTTTCATGCACCTCTTTCATACCCATTAACACTACGCACCAGATGCTTGGATTCAATAAGGACTTCCATACTAGGGAAAACTTGAAAAGGAAAATGTTTAAACCATGTTCCCTTTTCTGCATTTCCTTGCTATCAATGCAGATCCATGGGGTGAAAAGTGGCAATTTCAGAAGCAGTAATTTTGGAGCTCCAGACAAAAGGAGGCTGGGAGTGGGATGGGGGATGCTAGAAGCTGCCTAGCCTCCCGGTGGGTTGCAACAGAGCACACCCAGCAGGAAACTATAGACAGGAATGGGCATTGCAGCTGAGTCAGAAAGAAAGATGGAAAGAAAGACGACACGCTGAGAGGGTGGGTGGGGGAAGAAGAGGTACAAAAGAAAAGGTGCCAAAAAAAGAAGCCTGGCAAGGGAGATCCGCCTTTAAATAAAACCAATCTAGAGAAAATGTAATGTGTGCACTTCTCCCTTCTTTCTGTCCTTTCCGTATTTTGGTCTAGTCAGTTGATTCTTTTCTCCTGCTCTTCCCACTGTCTGGTTCGTCTGAAGGCACCAGCTCCTCAACACTGACTAGGGGCTCTATTTCTGGCAGGACAGATTTCCTACATCTCTCGTGTTTTCCCTTTCTCATCTACTTTCTCTCTTGTGCTGCTTCCATGCTCCAGTTTTCTCCATCCCTCGGTCTACTTCTCTTCGCCACCTTTCTTTTACCTCTCTTACTCTTCTTTTCCTTTCTCTCTTTAGACTCCTTCCCCTCTCCGGGGTCTACCTTTCAGCCCCCAGTTGCTTTTTGTAGCACAAGCAGAGCACAGAGTAGAGCTGCTGGACAGTCTGGAGGCAGCAGAAGAAAACTCTCAACATTGTAGGCAATATTAGCGGGAAGCATAGTGGTGCTGTTCTCAGGAGAGGTAAAATAAATAATAATAATAATAATAATAATAAGATAAAAAAGGATCTTCCCAAAAGCCATTAGTCCTTTGTCTGCCACTTTATACTTGAGTCTCATTTGGCTCATGTCCCTTGTTGGGTAGAAGTTCTGAGCTTGGCCAATGTGATGTGTGACAAAGTTCCTCCTCTATCTTGGTGGATCCTGCGCTTATTGGCAGATTTTCTTGCCTCAGAGATTCACCATGTGGGTTGGGGAACAGCCCAGAGACCTTCCCCTCTGGAAGAACCCACCATCCAGGTCAATTGGGAGGTTTGGGGGGAACCTGGGCCTGCCCTCTACTCCGGGTTCCAGCCCAGGGCCCTGTGGACTGCAGCTGTCTATAGTGCCTCCTGTAACAGCTGCATGACAGCTACAACTCCCTGGGCTACTTCCCCATGGCCTCCTCCAAACACCTTCCTCCTGGTGTCTGATAATGCTTGTGCTCCTCAGTCCTCCAGCAGCACACACTCTCAGCTCCTTGCACTTCTTGCTCCCAGCTCCTTACACTCCCACCACAAACTGAAGTGAGCTCCTTTTAAAACCCAGGTGCCCTGATTAGCCTGCCTTAATTGATTCTAGCAGCTTCTTCTTAATTGGCTCCAGGTGTCCTAATTAGCCTGCCTGCCTTAACTGGTTCTAGCAGGTTCCTGATTACTCTAGTGCAGCCCCTGCTCTGGTCACTCAGGGAACAGAAAACTACTCATCCAGTGACCAGTATATTTGCCCTCTACCAGACTCCTATACCGCACTGGTCTGAGTCTGTCATAGATGCCAATGGAGCACCATTCTGCCTCATGAATAAGCATCCAAATTCTGAACTGGCCCCACTCCATTTTTTGCCAAATTGAGAACGCAGGTTGTTTAAAGTCAGTGGAGCTGTACCAGCCGACACCCACACCCACAGAGAACTTGGCCCTCTACATACAAATGTCTTCCCCAATATAAAAGTCCGTTTTCAATTTTAACAGAATCAAACTCATGCGAAACCCAACAGCCTATCCCTTCCCCAGAGCCTAAACTGAACTGTTTGTTTGGAGTCTCTCCAAATGCAGTTCAGTGATAGTTTCGCAACTGTTAGCCAGACCAAACCCAACTTTTGTTTCATTGTGTATTTGAAATGCACAATGTTTGATTTGAACAACCCTTTCAAAATGGCTATACAGGTTACAGACAGTTTTACACTTGCCTTGAAAGCAGTTCCCCAACCCTGCCAAAGCTTACTGCAGGCAGAACCTGGCATTACCGCAAGAGATTATAATTAGACAAGAATATGTATTTTTGCAACATGTTACAACAGCAGTCATTTGACTGCTGTGTTTGCAAAATCTGAGACCATAAATTGATCATATGATCAGGAAATATCACAGTGGCAGTTCCAACCCCTGAAAGATGAGAAAGACCCATAAAAACAGCAATAGGCAATTGAGGACCAAGGCATGCAAAAACACCCTCCTCCTTCAAATATATTAGGCTAGTGATTGGCTTGAGGAATCCAAGTTACCAGGCAGACAATATGGTAAATGAATTTTCAAGACATCAATAGACAATTTATATTTCACACATTTCACACGTGTCCTTTTTAATCTGAAAGGGAAAATAAAGCTTCAAGAGGATGTTTCCAGCAGATGCATCTGAAGAAGAGAAGCTCTAAGGGTTAATATCCCAGCGCAAATGGTCTGCAGTGCATTCCCACTGAAAGAAATGTCCTTACCTTCAATACTGAAATAACACCGGGAGTGCTTTCGTTAGATTTGAAAGAAACAATGAACATGGCAGCAAGAAGGTGGTTTGTTTTGTTCTGGAATTAATAAATCTAGCACCTAGTCTTCCATTGTGAACAACAGGTGTGTTGCTAATTCAGAAATGAAAAAAAATTCAATTGCTTTCAGCTCATCCAGATGGAAATACAATCGTTTCAGCCAATCCAGATATAAATGCAATGCATGTGTTATTGAAATCAGATTGTACAAAAGAGCAAATTAGTGGGTGCATAAGCTTGTGTTGGAAATCAGCTTCTAAAATAACGAACATTGTATGTGTATATGTAGAAGGAATAATCATTAAATCTTCAAGTAAAAAATGGATCATAAAATTCTTCAAAGAGCCCTTAAGTTGGTATAAATGAACCATTCACTCTGAAGTTGGGGCTCTTAGAGAGACTAATATGGCAAACACAAAATTAGGAAATAGACCATGTCCTTTAGGCAATCTTTCTCCTAAGAATGTAAGGTCTGTGAAGAGTTTTTTAGATCATGAATGACCAGCTAGCATGTCTAAAGGTCCCAACAGAACAACTACACTTTCCCCTTCTGCATACACTTTCAGTGGCAGTTTTGAGGTCAGTTTATAAACTCCTGCAGAGAGGACTTAGCCGCGTACACAAGGACAGAAGGGATAGCTGAGAGAGAAACAGCATTTCTTCTGAACAAGGATGCATCTGCATAAATACTGGGATACAGTCCAGTCAGTGACGGCCTCATTTCAATCTGCCTCAAAGGAGTTCCAGGAAATCTGCCTATTATTCAAGCTCAGGCACTAACTACAGCAGCCAACAATGATGAAACTGGAGTCCCCCAGCCAACTTCTGGAGCTCATTGACAGAGTGCCAAATGAAAATATGCAGCCAATTATAGAATATTTCACAGCTAATGTGGAGGAATAGGTGGCAGAGTAATGTAATGGGGAGGTATGTATCAGAGACCAGGATGCAGGTGGTTGTCCTCAATGGGCAGAGTAGGAATCAGGTTTAGTGGTTAGAGCATGTGTCAACAGCCAGGAGTAGGAGCCCAAGGTCAGAGCTGGAGTCAGAGGCCAGATGCCAGAGCCCAAGTCAGAAATCAGAGCCAAGGGTCAGGACCAGGTTACCTGGAGTGAGGCAAGGCAGGAGCAGGGCTGGAACAAGCAAGCACAGGAGCGATCGCAGCTGTGGGCGAATGCTTCAAGCAACCGAAGAACTGCTGCTGGGCTTAAGAGTTGATCTGCTGACTCTTCCAACCAATCAGGCAGCCTACTTCAGGCCAGCTTCTGGGAAGACTGCCACACCTTGTCCCCTATGGCCAGATTAGAGACAGCCTGACGGTCTTAATCTGCATGGTGTTTATAGGCTTTTTTGGTGGACTGCAAGTGTTCCTTCCGCTGCCAACGCACCCGGTGTAGATGGGAGGCTAAATCAACAATAGCCAATTCTGGGGAGCTCATGGCTAAGTCTTGGTGTAAGCACGGGTGAAAGCCATCGTTTGCAAATAACTGGCTGTGTTGGGTCGTGGCATGGATTGCATTGCTATATGTGAATTCTGTGTAGCACAGCAGAGGAAGACAGTTATCCTGGTGAGAACTCAAAAAGGAGCAGAGTTACTGCTCCAGGATTTGATGACACTCTGCTTGCCCTTTAATCTGCAGGTGATAGGTGGATGAACTCAATTTCTGCCAGAACTGGGAGATGAACTGAGGACCCCAGTCTGATAAAATGCCCATCAGTAGTGAAATACATTTCCCAAGAAGGGCCAAGCCATCTCCTGTGCAGTAAGAACAGTATAGTGTGGGATGAAGTTCGCCATTTTTGTTAAGAGGTCGGCAACAACCTGGATTACTGAGTGTCCCTATAAGCATGGCAGTTCCACAATGAAGTCCATTGATACAGTAGACCAAGGCTGTGGAGGCATGGGCAGAAGCTGCATCTCCACTGCATTATTAGCTTACTCCTCAGCAGCATCCATGCTCTAGACCATCCCCCTGACAGGCCAGCTAGTTGGAGTTTGAGGCCCAATTTAATTCCACAGAGATCTGTGGGTGTGGATGGGAGCTGGGTTACGGGCAATATTTGAGTCATGCTTCAAGCTGACACTGCAAGTGAAGTCAAGCCCTCAGTGCCACAGGAAAAGGGAGTAGAATGGGCATGTGTAGAGAACTGGTGTGTGTGTGGGTGGTGGGGCATTGGAGGACTATTGGATGAAGGTTTCCTGTGAGGCTGTAGGAAGGAAGAACCCAGACTATGCTCTAGTCAGGGCTGGAATAGAGGTGTTACATTCTAGTTCCCTAAGGGGACTCCAATGATCACCACCACTGAACTCTAAGCACATGAAGACATTCATTCTCCATACCAGGCAGTAAATTTCACCCTAGCATTGATGGGGCCACCCAAGACTTGGACACCCTCTATGGCTGCAGACTTGGTAATACTGTCTGCGCCCGCTCTGTATCTTGAAGAGAGACCATGAAGAAGCAAGCACGTGCAAAGACTGGCGAGTCAGGGAAAACAGGTCTAAATACATGAATGAGCAGTGCATTGGTGCCAGTTAGGGGAGTAAATGACCCCTCCTCCCCCAGGTTTTTGCATTTGCTCAAAATTCCATAGGTCACAGAGCCAGGAGACCCTTGCCCAACCCCTTGTAAGCAGTGGCCTTGTACTAAATCAGTATGGCTGCTGCCAGAGCTTCACTTCAGCTGCATGGTCACAAGGCTGAAATTTGACCCGGCTGCCCCCTGGTACACGTGGAAGGGTAACCAGGCCAAATTTTAGTGAATGGCGCTGTGACCTGGTGCATGGGGTCACAATGCCACTTAGGGTCTCTCTCCACGAAGAGTTGGGAGGGCGGGGGGTGATTCCCAGCTGGCATAGACATACTACTAAAAATAGTAGTGCACCTGTGGTAGCATGGGCAGCAACAAGCGGTGGCATGGGCTAGCCATGTTGAGTATATACCCACAGGGTTCAGGCAGGTGTGTACTCAGTATGACTGGCCCATGTTGCTGCTTCTTGCTGCCCACGCTACCACAGTTACACTGCTATTTTTAGTGAGCTAGTGCAAGTATTTCTACATGAGCTGGGAATCACACACCCAGATTTTTAGAGCAGATGTACCCTCATATTTGGCCCAGTGGCTCTGGGCCAAATGGTGCGTCACGGGGAGTCTGTTCCTATATGGCAGAGCACAGGAGAATCTGCTGAGAACTCCACCCCTGGCAGCACTGGCTTGTACACTGTGTAAGTGAGAGAGAGGAGACTCCTCAGCTGAGGAGACCGATGGTTGTTGGGGGAGGTGATGAGTGGGGAATGGGATGGGGGTGGGGGCCGGTTGTGGCGTGGGAGGGGGGACAGTGGAGACCAGAATTTGCCCCCTCAAGAAATATCCAAATTGGCACCACTGGCAGTGTGAAAGACTAGCAGGGAGGCCATGATGTTGTTGTATCAACCAGGCAAGGTACTAACAAACTTCAACAGAACTTTATTTTTACAGTGGAAACCTCGTTACCAAGCTGCTGCTGCACCCTCTGTAACTCTCACTCAGCGTCCTCAACTCCTCCCCCCCTTCCTGTTTCCTGTTCTTTCAGACTCCCAACAGCCAGTGCTCCCAGTTCTAATAATACAAGCAGTATCTAAACACCACAGATGTGGGGAGAATTTTTGTGTGCCAACCAATATCATGAAAAAATTCCCTAGAAGCTTGCTGCCAAAAATGTACAGCATTAAATCCAGGAATGGTACCTTCCCAAACCACCAAGAATGATCCACTGACACAGCAACTCTGTGTACTGCTACCTCAAGGCTCCAGTTTGAATCTCAAACCTACCCTTTTGCCCCAGAACCTGGTAGGTGTGGGGAGATATACGGAGCAGAAACCTCTGCTCAAGAATTAATCCTGCTGACCCCGGGCCTTTTGGGTCCTTTCTAGCTGAAACAGTAATTTTACACATGAAAAGGATATACAGGGGTAAAATAATCATAATTTTGGATAGGTACTACTCAGACCCTGCACATAAAGTATTTTGGACACTTTATAAGTTCCTACAGGGAACCACCATTTTGTGAAGATCCTTGAACATCCACGTCTCTCTCCCATCTGAATTGTCTCTCTTTAGACTAATACTTACTGCAGGAATTTCATTTTCTGTTTTTTATTAATATTTTATACCTATTGCTCTTTATAAATAATATAAACAACAAGGAATGAGCCATATGGCATTTGGAAAGATTTTACGCCCGTAGCTAAAAGCAGTTATCACTTTGCTTCTAATAAACCCCAGCTGAGAAAGAAATGCGAAGGGAACAAGATCAAAAGTGGGTAAATGTCTGGCTGTGAAGATATGACTCTGGACTCATTAAAACTGCTGATTTTAACCCAAGAATGATCCCGGAGAAAGTAGAGGACTGTCAGTACCAATCCAGAAAAGCTTCAGTGCAATATGTCCATGCAATTTGTATAATTTCTAGCATGGCCAAAAACTGGCAGCCAGAACCGCAACAAGCACCAGCACAGACTAGCTTGAGAACCAAAAATGGAGTCTGTCAGGACACAACCTAATGAACCTAGGGCGAAAAACTGTGAGCACTGGTGACCAGTGGTTCAAAGCAGCCAGCTACCATAATAAAGGAGATTGGCATGTGATAGCAACAAACATGTGCTGTATGATTTGAAAGTACGGTTAGGAGGGGAACCTCTGTTTTTATGTCCACAAAAAATGGAAGATTTAGACTATTTACAGCTAGATTGTACCATCCATGATCATGTTACTCACTCCATAAAAGTAACTCCTAATGAAGTAAGTGTACTAGTGTAAGTGCTGAGAGAGTTTGGGTTGCACAACCTATCCCTTAAATACAAAATGCTGAGAGGTGCTAATGAAAATTTTGTAAATACTGATATTATTTACCGGTATATCTATATTGAGCTATCTATGTGTGTATATTTTCTGAAGGCCTAAAATGTGCACTCTAGTTCATTGTATTCCAAAACAACTTCATAGTATTTTTTCCTTTCATTAGAAAATTGACCTGATTATATAGATAAATTAATGATTAACTCTATGAAATTTTGACAGTAAATCACTCCTTCCCTATAAACAAATAAATCTGTTAGTCTTTAAGGTGCCACCAAACTCCTCGTTGTTTTTGTGGATACAGGTAACACGGCTACCCCTCTGATACATCCTTTCCTATAGTATGTATTTCAGCAAAAGGCTTAGGGCCAAATTCTGCTGCCCTTACTCATGCTGTGTCGTACCTTACGTACCAAGAAATGGGGTGACTCAAGGAATCAGATATTACTCACCATGAGTAAGAGTGACAGAATTAGGCCCTTGCACTGGAACTGATGACCAAATCTAGCACTGTTCTCCCTCATCCCAACCAAGAGACAACGTATTCAGTCTTGACTTTAAGAACCTTTTTATAGACAGAACTGAAGATAGTAAAATGCCAGAGGCATGTTTGGAATTTAGAAAAGTTTATTTAAAGCTGTGCTATTAAAGATGGAATTTCATCCCGTTTCCCTGCTTGCTGCCACACATTTCCACCACAGCAAAAACCCAATAGACAGCCCTGATTTTTACAAAGCTAAGGAAGCGCTAAGCCCACTGAAGTTTGGGAAGATATCACCCACCAGAGGCAGCTCAGAGTTAAGTTGTCTGACATCTCTCAGATCAGGAGTGCTCGATGACAGGAATGTCTTGATCACAGGCAAATTTACAAAACTTTTTCCATTACATACTTGAGGAGAAAGCTTGGGAGAACAATAGGAAGAATTAGAGAATGATCCTGGGGCTACCTGTGAAGACATGCTATTTGGAGCATTGCCCCTGCCAACTTCAGAAGCCTGAATCAGATTGGAATTAAGGGGAAAGGAAAGTAAGTCCACAGAAGATGAACGGGAGCGAGAAGACAAAGGAGCCAAAATGACTCCATTCCAATGAGAACATTGTGGAGAAAGACCAAGAGATGGAAGGGGAAGCTGATCCATGCTTCTTCCTATTTTCTGTTGCATTTGTGTACGATGGATCCCTGTAGATGGCAGGAGTCCTGGGATACTTTCAAAGGAAGCATGGAGCTTCTTATGAAGGGCTTGAGTCTTCATTTTTCTTAAAATGTGTTCTGGGCTAGAAGCACTTAGGTCTAGGTGATCACACATCGAGTCAATATTGTTTAATGATGGAGTGCTTCTTGAGGGAAATAAGGGACTTGTAGGCATGAGTGAGGGAGCAAATTTTCTTCCCCTGTCTCCATTATGTTCTTTAAAGTCCATTTTCACTCCGTTACTAGGCAAATGTGAATTTATTCCTTTTGAAACATGAGGAGAAGAAACACACGTCACCTCCAATCCTGATTTCCTAACCGGACTACATCCTTGAGAGCGAGACCCTTTGAGGGATATCACACCATCATTCTTTTTTGATCGCTCTTGATGCCCAAGTCTAATTTGAGAACGTGTCCAGATGGCTTCTTCTCCCTTCTGGGTGCGTTGCTGTACCTGGGATCTTGGTTTAGAAATCATAATAATTGGCGGAACATGTCTTGGCTTAGCAGAGACTAATGGGTTCACTTGCCGAGGATCTAATGCTTGTAGGTATTGCAGATTTGGTTTAGCTGAGGGTTGTGACTTGGAAAGATTAGAAGAAGGCTTAATGTTGGATTGTGGTGCTACATCTTTGCCAGTAATGAAGGGTGCCAAGTGTCTGGCAACAGATGAGTGATTCTGCTTAGCTGGGAGAACAGGCGAGTTATTAAGATATCGTTGCTGTACCTGGGAGTAGAATTACAAAATTATACTATTAAAACACACTATTCTAGGACAAACAGTAATAATGGACAGTGTTCTTTCTGGGTAATAAAATATCTCTGGGGTAGGGGAAAGGGAAAAGGAATGCATATGATCCAGAGACTGTACTGCATGCTTGCATGTGTGCATCTCCTTCAATACTGGTCAGTAAAATTATATCTAGTATTCACATCTCACTTTTAAAATAAGCATTACTAGATGCTGTGTCCTGTTTTTGGATTAAAAAAAAAGCAACAGAGATTGTGTTCCTGAAAAGCACAAAACAACAATCACTATATAGGACACTTGGTACCATATAATCTCTACAACAGGAAGAAACACCCTTCTAGTGCATATCACCGCAGCTTCGAATTCAGTACTCAACTAGAATGTGAACAGTGTAAAGGAATCCACTTCAGAGCTACTGAATTGCACTGGACCACTTTTCATCCAGCAACTCTCACCATAATAATAATTACAGCAGAGAAGAGAGCATCACATTCCTAGTCTTGGCCTGGCTTCAGGAATCCTCTACAGTAATTGAACCACAAAGTAAACAGGGACTGGCATTCTGGAATTCCCATTCCTTTAGCGTTCCCTCCCAATACTGTAAGTGAAAAGTAACCCCATTGTAGCCCATGGAATTACACTGGGGTAAGTGTAATTTTCAGTGAAAGACTTTCAAACAGAACTACATCCCATCCCAGCTCTCCATTTATAAGGGGTCACTTTGTGGGGACAAACAAGGATCTGGCACAAATGGACTCAGTCTTTCCTACCTCCTTGGCCCAAGCTGGCTTCTCACTTGCATTCATTCCCTCCTTGTAATGGTACAGCGGCTTCTTCTCTGCTGGCCTCTGGTCTTGCCGTTGCTGCTGCTGCTGCTGCAGGGAGACCAGGTAGTCTCGCTCCTGTTGAAGTTGCCTCTGCAGCCTCTCCGCTTGTCTCTGCTCCTCTAACTGTTTGCGTTTATACTCCTACCCAAGAACAACACCACCATAACATGGGTGTGAGAAGCTGTATAGAGATAGTCAGGCTAGTGTGTGAGCGATCAGATATTTATCAGTTTGGTGAAAAATAAACCCAAATAAATAGCATGGCTTAGCCCTATGAAGCCAATCAGTTCTTAAGCCGGTGGGGGCCCAGTGAAGGAGTAAACCATAAAGAAACCTGGCGAGAGACATATTCTAAGAGCCAGAACCAAAGAATCCTGCGAATTTTAATTCCAGCTTTGACACAAGTTAGGCTCTCTGCCCTTACTTCTCATATGGAAACTGGGGATGTTAATATTCTTAACGGGGCACTGTAGAAATCAATTACTTAGGGCCAGATTTGGACCCCTTGCTCACACAGGGGAGCAGCTGCTTGCACAAGTAGTTCCACCTAGGCCAATTAGTCTGAGCAATCATTCCCCACTGGAGGAATGGGTTTCTGGCCCTTCATGATTATAAAGAAGTTTGGAAATGACGGTCCCCATCAAGACCTTGTACATGCAGTGCAGCTCCAGGGCCGTTAACATAGTCACTCACCCCCTCTTATGCCAGGGTTAAATTTGGTCCAAGGAGGGCTACATAAGTACTAAGTATATTAACTTCAATCACTGTGGTTGAGATTTTAAAGCCACATTTCAAATGGGAGCTTGGTATCTAAATCCCTTAAGCAGCCTCTATGTTCAAAGAACAGAATCAGGTTCACACTGAGTTGACCAAACAGAAAATCCATTGAATAATTTGAGATCCTTGCTGGGTTGGTAAGTTACAACTGCTGATCACCAGGTTTTGCAGAGGAGGACCCATCTAGAGGACCCATCTAGTGAGGTGCTGAGTGCCTTCATTTCATACTGAAGCCACTGGGAGTTGGTTGGTACTCAGCAGCTCATAGGAGTGGGTGATTGTGGCAACACTTGAATTGCAGAGCCAATTAATGGATCTCTCTGAAGCACTGGGGCTTTTTAAAGGTTTAATTAATAATCATTAATAGTTAAGTACCTTTAAAAAGGAAGGATTTTTACGAGTTCCCTCTTTCTCTAAATAAAGCCAGTGGAAACAGAGACCAATAATGAGCTCTGTTTTATTGAAAAGAAAACCATAAATACTGATAAATATAACTCTCGCTTTAAACAAAAAAAGAAAAAGGGGCAATTCAGGAGATAATGCAATTAAAAAACATTGTCTAAAATGGAAGCAGCATGAGAAGGGAACACAAAATGTTCCTGTCAAGAAAGTAAAACTAATAGTTTGCAAATGAAATATGGCTATCATAACTTGTAAAGCTGAGTGGGTATGCAGAGTACAAGTACATTTCAGTTTGATTGTATTCCAGTACGCTGCTAACGGCCTTAAAAATTACTCTGCAATAAACACAGTGGGGCTGAGAAGCGGCCTGCACTTCTAATGAAGCCAAAAGCATGCCAACGTTACAGAGACAGACTGAGTGAGAAAGGAGCTCGCAGCAAGGATATCGAATCAGTGAGAGGTCACGGAATTGAGAGGAAAAAAATACAAGAATTCGGAGCGCAGCTCCATTTGCATTTATGAAACAAAAACCTCAGCATGTTATTCTTAGCAGAGTGGAGTCTTGGAGAATTGTGAGGTTACGAGGTTTATGGGTTTAATTAAATCCGTGCAGCAGGTGATTGTATGCAAGTTACCTACATAGCCCGACTCATTATACTAGCCATTCAGAGGGCATGGGGACACACAGGCACACACAGACAGGCACGCTACAAACAGAAAGCGGGTAAGCAGGGATGTGGTCTCCCCATTACCAGAAGTAGAGCTTGTTCCTGCAGTAACTGCTGCTGCAGGATCTCTAACTGTCTCTGCTCCTCCTCTAACTGTCGCCTGATGTACTCCTGGAGACATGGGCAGCAAGGATCAGGGTGAAGGGGTGGGGAAAGAGAGAAGAGAAAAAGAGCCAGTAATTCCACAAAGGAAGGAGCTGCTGCATGAAGGATAGAAATGGCAGAAGCACTAAGGGGACCCTGGCTCAAACACAGAGAGATTCAACTGCAAAAGAACACAAAGTCAATTAATTTAAACTGAAAACACTGAGAATTTCACCTGCCTGTAGCTGATTGAAATGACACAAGCTTTACATTCTACTGTATTGAAAAAAAGTAAAAGGCACAGCTATAATTTGAGGGCAACATTTTGTTCCGAGTTACTCCAACATAAATAGAGATTAACTCCATTACAGACTATGCAAGTACTTTGGAATTACACTGGGGTAAGTGAGTTCAGAATTTGGACCTTGAAGGGTGTTTTTTTTTTTTTTTTTTTTTAAATAAATTAGTCTCTTCCATATGAGCAGAGGAAGGGAAATGGTTTTAAGTGGGCAGAACAAAAAAGTGATTCCTTTGGGCCTTTGAAAATCTCCACCTCTGTCCTTTCACTTTCCTTATCTGTAGGATGTAACGTAAGGCCAGGTCTACACTACCAAGTTTTGTCGGCGTAGCTATGTCTGAGAAAACTATACCCCTTAGCAGGCATAGCTATGCCAGCAAAATCCCTATTGTACACGCAGCTACGCTGACAGTGTCAGCATAGCTAATGTCGTCTGAGGAGGTAGTGTAACTATGCTGGCAGAAAAACCGCTTCTGTTGGAATAAGCTGAATCTACACCAGGGAGCTTTGCTGGTATAACTATACCGGCAAAGCATTGGTAGTATAGACAAGTATTCCCAACCCTGAAGTGGCATTGCAAGCCTTAGTTAGGGGACAATCCCTTAAGGTCTTGCTCATGGAACACTCCAGTGTAGGCGATGGTAGTTCCAAGGAAGTCAATGGGAATTTCACACACGGTTCTTGAACAGAACAAGGTCTTTAGTGCTTATATAGCATCTTGAAGATGTAAAGCACCTTTGTAAGTTCTGTAGTGTTATCAGAAAAGATAAAAAGTTCTATGGCTACTATGAATTATGCAAAATGTTGCTCAACGGGACAGCCTCAGGACTGTGATATTCATCTTATTTTCATGAGTGGGGATGAGGGTCAAGTGTTAAGCAAACCCCATTCTAAAGCTGGAAATGACAAATCAGCACTTCTACTCTTTTTATATATTTTCCTCTACTCTTTTTACCCTACTATCCTGAGAAGCCACGTGTTCTGAGAGCTATAAAGAGGTCAGTTCAGGCAGAGGAGGGACCAGTTTTGTTGGGAACCAAGGTAAAGTACTAGAGACAGTAGTAAACAAAAGCTTTATATAGGGAGCGTGGGAGTGGGAAAATGTATATTAAGTGGCCCCAGAATTGCTGGCCAACAGATAGAAGGGAATTAATACAGTGAAAAGCAATAAACTGGGGGTTAGCAATTAAGCAATTTACTCTTTAGTGATGAAAGTGATCAAATGTGAGAGAAATAAGTCGATTTGCTTTTAACTTATTAAATGAATTGTAATTTACCACTGCTCGCAAAGAACTAAAATATCACAATAGACAATAATCCCAAGAGGAAGCAATTTTGACCTCAGAATTCAGCCTTCGATGTTGGGGACTGATTCACCCAGAATCCTCTGCAGATTTACCTGCTCGTGCTCTGCACGCCTCCTCTCTTCCTCTCGACGCATTTGCTCCTCATAATGCCGCCTCTGCTCTCTTTCCTGCTGCTTCCTCATCTCCTTCTCTCTTCTCTGCTGCTATGGGCACAAAAATCCTAGGTAAACTATTAAGGTATTTGCAAATGCAAATAAAAAGCAGGCAGAAGTTCTTTACGTCACTTAAGAAAAACATTCTTGTCCATGCTTTTCACAAGCAATTTTACATGGTGAGGGTATGTAAAAGCTAGATTTTCAGAAAGGCCTGCAAAATTGGGTGTGAACTTTTTCCACTACCGCATTTGTCCTATGCAAAAAACAAGGGGCTCTGTTATCCTCTCAGTTGCATGCATGACTCCCAGTGAATTCAACAGATCTTGTGCACATGTGTAACTGAGAGTAGCTGGGTCCTGAACATGGTAAGTACAAATATTAAAAAAGTGACACCGATTGCTGCCAAAATCATGACATTTCAGAGTACGGCAGAAACACAAGGACAGGATGGAGGCAGAAAGTGTGTGACAGAGCAGGCTGCTGTATTTTGTCAGCAAGCCTAATGAGGCAAACATATCCTTGGTTGCATACGCAGCCAAAACTGGATGGCAGCATGGATGTTGCTCATATTGGCAAGAATGGGGTGCTTGGTGAGCTTTGTGTGAGAAGAAATGCTCTTCCAGCTCACTGCCATTTCACAGAAGGGCCGATGTCTGAGCTCTGAAAGGCTAGAGGGATGCACCACGATCTCTTCTGTATGCTTTGCAGACAACAGCTGCAATTCAGAGGCTGTCTGCGTCTGCAACCACACTGGCCACCGACAAAAGAGTTAGACAAAGGCAGTTTAGTGCTGACAGACATCCACCCACAGTCCTCGCCTGAGCAGTGCCGCACACAGGACAAAACAGCAGCTTCATCCAACACAAGTGCACTGCTCCCACCCACTTTCAAAAGAAAACAAATGTAGGGGCCATATTGCTGCACTTTATAAATAAATAAGAATCATGTGGGGGGCCTGATCCTGAGACATAAGAGAAGTCTTACTGGAGTGAATGGGACTACTCACTGAGAAGGTAATGCTTGCCTATTATGCTGACAGGATCAGACCTTTTGCATGGTCTTTTTTCACCAAGTTATCTTGTTTACTAAGGAAAATAAAGCTTTTAATCAAGTCATTTGAAGATCAAACTGCTTTTTTTATGTGGAAGATCTGCATGTTTGCAACCTCTTTCCTGGAAATCAATATGGTTTTCTAATTACATGCCACTCAGGTCCTACATGCAGTGCATATGCAATATCGATCGCGGCGAGGGGAGCGATGTGCTGACAACGTGCTCAATGTGCTCCAAGACAGAAACGAAAAAGTGTAAAATAATTAATTAGCAATGGGCTTAACTGGTTCAGCCACCTCCACGTACAAAGCTGGCTGGCTTTCACTTTCTGCTGCGCTGTTCAAAATGCATTTCCCAACTTTCTCAACTTGTGCCGCTGCTTACCATTTTATCTACTATACACGTGCCTTTCTACTGGGGGAAAAGTGCATCTTGCCATACTTACACCCCCATTCAAGCTTACAGATACCATCACCACTTACATAACATCTTACTGGGGCACTTGTTCAGTCCTGAATCTGAGGGAAGAGTGCCAGCTCCCACCAACCGAAACACCTGGTTATGCCTTAATTGATGGGAGTGACTTGTTCAAGTTCAGTTATGAAGAGTTCACTCAACTTCAGGTGATCTGGCTGTGGTGTGGAGGGGAGGTAACCAAGAATCTGAGACTAAATAAGCTTTAGAGTCAAAAAGCCTGTTTCTCCTTGCCTCTATACTAGTCTTACTCCAGTGTAAGTCCACTGACTTAATCCTGATTTTCATCTGTGCCAGAAGAGATTCAGGCCCAAGATATTTGAGCTACTCTGGCAAACAAATAATAGAAAGATGGTTGGTGCTGGGCTACTCTGCTCAGAGTGGCGTAAAACAAAAATGCTAGACAACACTGCTTCCACTAGGAGTTTCTTAGGGGTATGACCTATAAGAGAGGGATAGGCTTAGAAACAGGACCCAAAAGCAATAGACACACCTGTATGTTATCTGCCTGTTTTCTATCCTCATTATGCAAAAACATCAATTCAGTGGATAGTGTGACAGATTGACCACCAGAGGACAGTAGCGTGCAAATATTGGCTAACAGGGACCCTTGGGTCTGTGGGAACTCCTTAGGTTCCAGTGCAGTAACACACAGCTGTAAAAGGTGCCAATACACACACACTTCAGAAATTACGTGCATTTTTTTCAATCAGACATCTCTGCCACTGCAGATACAGTTACTCTGGGCCCTGTAGTGGCTAGGTGGGTAAGTAATGTTCTGTACTGCAATATATTAGGCAAATCATGTGCATTACAATGGCTCCTATGGAGCTGATCTGTTTTGGGAAAATAATGGCTGTATTAAAAATTGTCATTGTGCACATGCTGTATTTAAGAATTTTAAAAAATGTATCACGTGGTACAGTACAATAGAGTCATGGTCACTCGGTCACTCTGAAAGGGCCTTTCACTTTAAAGACCCGGGTCTCATTAGGTAGGTCTGCACTGCAGTCTTAGGTGTGATGCAGCTTGGGTAGGCACACCCACGCTAGCTTTCATCTAGCTACAAGAGCTAAAAATAGCAGTGAAAACCTGCTGGAGTAAGTTTCATGGTGGTTAGCAAAGGGAATAGATACCCAGGGTGACCGGATGGGGTTACACAGCTGATACTGCCACATCTTCATGTCTATTTTTAGCTGTGCTACCTAGATTAAAGCTATCTTGTGTATGCCTACCTGAGCTGCAATCACACCTGCACATCTGCAGTGTAGATATACACTATTAGTGACATGGATGGGAATGGGCATTTGGCTGTATTTTGGGGAAATCTCCCACCATTATTCTAGTTCCAATACAGCTCTAATAATAGCAGTGGTGAGAAAGTTAGTGTTGGTCGGCCACTGGCATTTTTACCAGTGTTATTAATCCTGCTCAGAGCAGGAAAATTACATTTTTGTAAAACTATTTACAACTGTAGGGTTCAGAAAGCAAAAATGTCACAGTGTAAACATAGTCACATTATCCACGTTTTATTTAATATTTTATCAGTGTGTGTTATCTTATATATTTGTATTCTTTTTTGAATCCATATGACTGTTTCTGTTGTGGAAATCTATACTATAAAATACACAGGTCATGGCTGAATTAACCCTGCAGCAGCGGTCATAATTTATGGGAGTTCCTAACTTTTGAGTTCTCAATCTGACACCCTAAAATGTCCTTCTGATGAAATCTCTCTATCAATGGAGGTCATTGTCATTACATGTGTGCATAGACACACCATATATATTTGCACACACACACACACACACTCATGAAAATGCTCTGTATAGAACACCCCATTTGACAACTAACAGGATATACTAATCTGAACTTCCAAATAACTACTGAGTGTTAAGCTATAATATTGCACTGTTATTTTAATAACACATCAACATAATAAAATAAGTAACGCCTGGCTCTTCAGACTGATATGATGAAGCTAAAATATGTTTGGGAATCTAGACTTAGAATACCGAGCTACTGCATGCCTTCCTGCCAGCATGATAGTCATTTGTCAGGTCACATTATGACCGACTGCAGCTAACAGCTGAGTGAATTAAAGGCCATTTCACCAGAGATACTATGAATTAGCAGAAGACTCAGTCTCCTGAGGTGCTGGAATTGCTTCAGCTCACTGCTCTGCTTCTACAGCCAGCAGGCATTCGGAGATGACCTGGAAGCATGACAGAGTGGGTGAAGATTCCAGCACCGCATTGTTTTCTCATCTACCCCTGCCTATGCGGCTGCCAATTTCACGGGCTCTGGCTGTGCTGAATCGATGCTGTTGGAATGACTGAAACAGAGGTTCCTCTCAATCAGGGATTCAGAGCAGCAGGAACATGACAGAAAATGGCAGCAAAAGATTAGAAGATGCTTTTTTATTTTTCTCCTTTTCTCCTCCATCGTCCCCCCTCCCCCCCCCCCCCCCCCCCATGTGATAATGCTTTCCTAAGCCCTGGGTCTATTGTATATGTTCACACTATACAGACCTTTTATTCATATAAGCAAAGACTACCAATTAATTGTGAGTGTATTTATATAGCTTCACAGGTGAGGCTACATGCAGCTTTTTGGCAAGACACAATGAGATCCTATTTATACAGTATTAGAAAGGACAGGCTTTAAATATTGATGGTGGGAGCCAAATGAAGGCACAGACACTACTGGGAAGGTCCTCTGAGGCCTGGCATGAAAAGATGACTTCAAAAGAATAACAGTTCACTCTGCTAAACTAGACACACTTGGGAATAGGAAGTATAACTGAGTCATAGAAGGTCAGAACCATGGCACAACCTGCAGGCTAATTCTGAAAGGCAATAATGTTCGTAAGAAGCAGCTCTTGGGAAAAATGCAACTGCTGCTACCAAATGTAAATATGAGTCACCAGACAGGAAGAAGGGGAATTCCAAGTAACAAATGGAAACACATATTCTAAGTAGCAGCGTCTTTGCGATATGCTATCTTTCTAAGCCACCAGTGAAAAAGGAAACATGCCTGAAATACCATCTATTTAGATGGGTCAAGCATTGGAACACAGATAGATATCTCCCATTAATGTATGGGCCAGTTAGGTATTTCCCATTATTGTGAGTAAGGGTTCTGTATGCATTGAATGGGAGTTGGAACTTTAGTCTGGGAACATCATGGTTAGCCTAAAGGACCCTATTTTCTATGATAGCCTTCCCACACCAGAAGGCTCAAAGTATACGCTTTGCAAGCTTTTAAAGACAAAGCAAAGGTAATGGTAATAGGACATTAAGTAAAGGTGACTTAAGTAAAAATGAAAGAATTCTGCATGGATTGCACACCTATCCCAGGTTTTAACTTCACAAAACCAATAATGCAAAGGATAAATCACCACTTTGATATCTGAATGCATGAAAACAATAGCCCTGTCTATATGAAGGGTTTGGTAGTGGTGTAACTAGCCAGGTGCAAAACCAGCATAGATGTGTAGCTGCAGCATGACTGACCTTGTAAGCGGCAGTGGCGCCATGTTTCTATATTAAGGGTTTGCATGGATGCAGTTGCATTAGTGAACATTCTCCTAATCTATACAAGTCATTTGTTTCTTGCTCCTGCAAAAGAAAATGCTGATGGAAAGAGTCATAGCTGGTATACATCTATGAGTGGGTGACTGCTGGGGTTCATATGCATGACTTTGTCAATTGCTCCCAGAGTGTGGAATGGATGCTTTTCTGTGCTTTTCATTTATATTTAGATAAATAAATAGCGGTGCTACAGAAATTTTCATCAGCTGAGGATCTGGGCCCTAAAACGGCACTGAATGAAAGTTCATCTATATACAACAAGGCACTCGGATTTGTCTCACGTATTCACTGTAAAGATTTGACCTTTACATTTTCTGCCTAGAAGAAGAAAAGAAAGCTACAAACATTGCACAGGAATGTGGCTACATAAAACATTGGCTAAATGTGTCTGTCCCCAGTGGTGCGGGAACAATGTTTATAGTAGGGGTGCTGAAGGCAGAAACCATGTATTTGGGTTGTTATTACTACGTCAAGCCAGGGGGTGTGGTAACACCCCTAGTTCCAGCATCTATGTTGTTCCCGTCTACTGGTTAGCCTGCACTGAGGAGACGTGCTGATTCAGCCGAGCTGCTAGTTGGAATGGCCGAGGTCTGAGCCTCCTGGGTTCAATGCCTGTTGATAAGCCTACGGGGGTTATAGTAACTAAGCTAAGTAACTCTTTACCATACAAATATTTTCTTTGATGTTATTCAGCTTTGATATTCTTTTGTCTTTCACTTATCTCTTTTTGCGATTAAATCTCGGACCTGTTTTGGATTCATGTGCCAAACTGTCTGTAGCAATAAAATAAAAAGAGGATGACCCTCGTTTCTTGAATTCTCTTGTATTTTCAGCTCCCAGAAGAACAAGACTTTGGACCAAATTCTGCTCTCATTTACACTGTTACGACTTCCATTGTCTTGGAAGTTGCAGCTGTGTAACGGAGAACAGAATCTGACACACTGCTTCGAATACAGTCAACAAATGTGAAAAGTTAAGTGGCACCTGTGATCCCAGTGCACACCCCTTTTAGGATGGAATCCTGCCAACATAGCTATAGCATTTCTGTCTCTCTGGGGCATCATTTGAACTTTAATTACTTTCCGAGTCAAAAGGCTCTGGCTGTAAGTGTCACTAAATCCTTTTAAAAGTTAACAACATACTATCACAGGTTTCTTTTACTCAAAGGGATGGATCCTTCCATTAAGAAGACCTCATTAAGCCAGTTTCAGGACACACTGTAGTGTGTGTGTGTGTGTGTGTGTGTGTGTGTGTGTGTGTGTGTGTGTGTGTATATACTTACCTCCGGGTCCGGCGGTAAGCAATCGATCTTCTGGAATCGATTTATCGCGTCTTGTCTAGACGTGATAAATCGATCCCGGATCGATCCCGGAAGTGCTCACCATCGACACCAGTACTCCTGCTCCATGAGAGGAGTACGCAGAGTCGACGGGGGAGCCTGCCTGCTGCGTCTGGACCCGCGGTAAGTTCGAACTAAGGTACTTCGACTTCAGCTACATTATTCACGTAGCTGATGTTGCGTAACTTAGTTCGAAGTGGGGGGTTAGTGTGGACCAGGCCTGACACAGAGAGAGAGAGAGAGAGAGAGAGAGAGAGAAATCTGCATATTCAGCCACATTCAAGCTAAAATTCCAAGCAATTTTTCAAATACTGTTTTGATGCTAAATAGTTAAGGAAGGACAGGACTCATTCCCTCAACTAATATTGGTCAAGCTGTAGAAGATATTAGGCGGTGGTTCCTTTCTGTGGCACTGACTGCTTTTCTTCCCTCCTCTTTATAGGCTTTCAAATCACATATTCCCCACTGCTTGCTATGATACATGTCACCCCACTCCTCTCACTGCGGTCATTTTCCCATGATCAAAACTGAAGTCAGGTACTCCTGGAAGAATGCAGGTTTGAGGATATTCAGCTCTGGGGTGGCCATTCCTAGAATAATGAGTTCACCTCAGTGCCAGAAGGATGTGGACCAAGTGAGAGGGATGTCATAGAACTACCATAGAAACTGTGAAGTCTAATGCTGAGATTTTCCTATCTGTCTAGTGGATTTAGATGCACAATTTTCACTGAAATGATTGTGCACCTAAATCTCCTAGATGGCTTTGAAAATCTCAGCCTAAAAGAATAAAATATGTGTAGGTTGGTTAATTGATGACCAAAAGGGATATCTGCAAGTGTTTGACAGAAGTTGTATGAACAGAAGTTCTCAAAGCTCTTGTAGAAGGCTTGTAGAGAGCTGGCTCTCCTCTTTAGTTTCATCAACTGAGCTGCATTAAAAGATCACTAACAACATTCAAAACTTCCTTGATTTTACTTTTTCCATGAGCACATTTACTGTCTGTGTCACAGGGATGTCATGAGATTGTGAGTGGGAGGACAAGTGTCCATGAGCAAGTCTTCCTACTGAGCTGTGGTCTACCCTATGAAAAAGTTGAAGAACCCCTGATTTAGGATCACCAAAGGAGGGATCATCATACAAGTGATGGGATGACATCAAGGAAAGATATGCTGAAGAAGGATTTCTGTATGGTGAGGGGGAAGAGGCCATCGCTAGGTGAAATGTTGGAAATTCCATGTCTTGGGCTATTTAAAACTAGACAGGACAAAGCAATAGAAAATGCCAGGAAGATGGGCTAGATACCCTGACAGGCCTTTCCCATCTCTAATTAATATAATTCTATGATATAAGCAACCATATTGCATTTCAGAAGCACAAGCATAGCATCCTTCTAAGTCATTCTCTTTGGCACTGCACTGTCTTCCAGCTGACGCATTCATTCATTCAGCTTGGCTTTCTTTTTTGGGATTTATTATGTGTCTGGACCCGCTCTATAAACACTGATACATCTGACACTCCTAGGTAGGCTGACTTACAAGCCCCAAAAGCACCACAGGTTCAGGGTGTTTGTGTGTCCCAGATTGGGTTTTAAAGGCCAATTTTATTTTATTTTGAATTATCAATAGCCTCCATCTTCAATCCTTTTCCTGCTCCCCTTTTCCTCTTTTTACAGTGATCTGCTGATGGAGCGCTGCAACCAAGAGACATTGTCACTGACCATGCCCAGTGCTCTCCAATCAAACTTTTAAACAGTATAGAGCATATTTTGCTCTTAATTACACCAGTATAAACCAGGAGTAACTCAACGGAAGTCAGTGTAGAA
The DNA here is from genome assembly GCF_013100865.1 of Trachemys scripta elegans. Taxonomy (NCBI): domain Eukaryota; kingdom Metazoa; phylum Chordata; order Testudines; family Emydidae; genus Trachemys; species Trachemys scripta. The sequence continues at coordinate 88,650,730 of NC_048306.1, forward strand.
CTGCTGTAAGTGAGAACGGCCTCAGGCCCAAACTAAGAATGCCCTACTGCTGTGCAAGAGTGGGTCCCCACATGCACGCTACTCTCTAGAGCAAATTCCAAACATTGAAGTAACTTTCTGGAGGAATAGACTCAAGGTATTGGCAATGACATCCAACCCAATGCACTTGTGATTGCTACCCTTTGGTGACTGTTTGGTGCTCTCAGCTCAGTCCCTGGTGGACAGGTGATCATTACAATAGTTGGCACTAATTGGCATCCTTGAAAGGGTATGGAGACCAAGTTTTCCATTCACCCACCAGTCAGGACTGAGGCACGCTGATATTGGGCACTATGGGGAAGTAGGCACTGATTCTACTCTCTTCTGCGGATAAAATACTTCAGTCTCCTGGTCTCATGCTGTGACCCCTTTTCACGAGCATTAAACTCAAGTGGAAAATTATAATAGTTAATTGTTGGGGAGATAGGGACAAGGAGTCCATTTGCCAAGCTCCCTCAGAGCAATGCAACTTTGTTTTCACTGAGCCCCACTTCACTATTTTTCTTCTACAATGTATTGTTTTAATGTGCATTGCTAATGGAATAGGTGCAAATGGGATATGGCATGCCAATATACCTTCGATAAATTATGCCCATTGAGAAGTTGTAGGAACTCATACCAGGGATGGAGAGGAAATGTTTATGATACTAGAGGCTAAAACTAGGTGTGAGAAAAATGAACCTAAGGAAGAGAAAGTATAAGCTGAATATCGGGGGAAAAATCCATGTTCGCAGTGTGTAATGGGGTGGCATGCCCCTTTAAGGGCAGTGGGGCAGCCAATCCTAGTTATTAAGGAGGTGCATCTGAGCAGGGTTCAGCTGATTCCCCTATAAAGAGCAGCAGGAAGCTGCAGAGAGAGTGAGTTCTCAGGGAGACCAGAGTGGAGTGCAAAGGCTGCTGGGAGAGAATAGGCTCCAGCAGAGAAACTTGGGACTTCAGCCAGGAAAGGTCTGGGAGTGGGCTGCTAAGAGGGTAAACGGAGGAACTTGAGGAGGAACTTGAGAACTGTCTTTATTTGTTATGATCGTAAAACCAGAACCTGAGAAGGGCTGGGAAGGGACAAAGTGTTTGTGAATTATTGAAGAAGCCCCATGAAGGGGGAAACTGAGGCAGGGGACTGCTTGCTGGCCACCTTGAGGGGCTGCTGGGTGCCCTATTGCTTGAGCCATTTCAAACTAGAATAAGACAGACATTGTACAGAATGATCCTGAATTTGCAAGGGGAAAGCCAAGCCAACCTACCAGGTCTTCCCATCCCTGATTTCTACATATGTTCTATGAGATTCTCCATTACGTTCACAGCTACATCCTAGAAATATGTATAAACAGACCAGACAGACCAGGTATATGCCATAGTTAGGGCGTGATTTCATTGCAAGGTCACAGATTCTATGAATTCTCCCCTTCCTCTATATAAATGGTCATAAAAGGACCGGTCACCCCCACTGTGGAAGTACAGGGCTAGTTCTGTGACCTCACAACAAAGTCCTCCTCCTAACTATGGAATACACCTAGTATACCTACATCTAATTCTACCTATACATATTATAGAATATAGATATTAAAGTGGCAAGAACCACACAGAATGCACAGTCTATGGATGATTTATCTATCGCCAGAAACCTGCCTGCTCTGGATAAAAAGTTAAAACAACCCATGTCTCAGTTAGGAACATAGGAATTGCCAGAGTGGAAAGACCAATGGTCCATCTAGCCAGTGCCAGCTGCTTTAGAGCAAGGTGCATGCCCCACAGCAGGCAATTATGGAATAACCTGCCCTTGGGAAAGTTTTGTACTAACCCATATTAGTTAGAGGTTGGCTCATGCCCTGAAGCACGAGAGTTTACATCCCCTCAAAAACTCTAATCCTTACTAGAACAATTCTTGATTTCTTGCCGTCCATATAAATGATAGCCAATAAATATAATAAACAAGACTGCTTTTTCTCTTCTTACTAACACTAACGGCTTGTCTACATGGGAAAAAGGCCTGGAATAGCTATTGCTGAATAGCTGTTCCACACTAGCTCCCCACACTAACTCATACTCCGTACCAAGAGTGACTTTGTGCAGATTAGGGTAATCCACTTTGGAAATGGATTACTCTAAATTTAGTACAGAATAAGAGCATCCACACAGGGAGTGAGTGCAGAATAGCTATTGCATTTTATATTCACCCCCTTGCTATTTCTGCACTCGTTTCCCTATGAATTCCTCATGTAGACAAGCCCTAATAACCTTACTATTGGTTGGAGGTGGCAATATAAAACTGGTAGAGAGATCCTCATCCATATAGGCAACTCCACTTTCACAAGCAGATCCCAAAGGTGGCAGTGAAAAAAAAAATCCATGTGCACCTGCCAGCCCTGCTACCCCCATCTTGTGTTCTGAAGTACCTCTTTATACATGCAATTATCCAGTCCACATGAAGATATTTTTCTGAGTGCCCATGACCCCCACATTTCAAAATTTGACCCAAAGTGACTTATGAAACAGCAGCAGTTGTAAAATTTGAAAACATTGCAAACAGTCATATTAGTTTGACTCATAATGCCAGCAGCTAGAGGTTTTCACTGACTCGCTCTTATTCAGCAACTTGAGAAAACCACCAGTTTCCTGACAAAGCCAATTGCTGCTGCTGCTGCTGCTAAAAAACACCAACCGAGAGCACAAGATATACCCTCAGACACTAGGTTAGCCACTGCTTGACGCACAGTTTCTTGCGTCTGGTCTACGAGAACACATGAGCTGGGGCAGAGAGTTGGTGTGTACAGCCTCAGACATAAGAGGAAGCAAGGCACAAAGTTGCTGTTATAAAAATTCAGCAGTAATTTGAAATAAGAGCATGAGACAAAATGAAATGTTGACGTCAGAATCGGGCTTAGGTTGAGGATGCTGTTCAATTAGGGCTGCACTTCTCCACTGTGTGGCATGACAAAACAGCTGAAAGCCTTCTGTCTCCAACCCCTTTGGCTCAGAATATATTCCCCTCTCATTTTAAAACCTAAAATTTTAAAGGGACATGTCAACTGGGAAGGAGGCAATGAGAGAACAGCCCAGAGTACTTTTCCAGTTACCCAGAGTTAAGGCATTCGTTTCAATAGCTGGATGCAGTGACATTAATTTTTAATGGAAAGAGAAAAGGGAGTGACTTCTTCAGAGCCACATACAAACTAGAGGCCTGATCTTGCAACATGTTCAGCCCCAATAAAATGAGCCCCTCATAGGATAAGAACATAAGAATGGCCCTACTGGGTCAGACGAAAGGTCCATCTAGCCCAGTATCCTGTCTTCCTACAGTGGCCAGTGCCAGGTGCCCCAGAGGGAATGAACAGAACAGGTAATCATCAAGCTATCCATTCCCTGTTGCTCATTCGCAGCTTCTGGCAAACAGAGGTTAGGGACACCATTCCTGCCCATCCTGGTTAATAGTCATTGATGGACCTATCCTCTGTGAATTTAACTAGTTCTATTTTGAAGCCTGTTATAGTCTTGGCCTTCACAACAACCTCTGGCAAGGAGTTCCACAGGATGACTGCATTGTGTGAAGAAATACTTCCTTTTATTTGTTTTAAACCTGTTGCCTATTAATTTCACTTGGTGACTCCTAGTTCTTGTGTTATGAGAAGTAGTAAACAACATTTCCTTATCTACTTTCTCTACACCAGTCATGATTTTATAGACCTCGATCATATCTCCCCTTAGCCGTCTCTTTTCCAAGCTGAAAAGTCCCAGTCTTAGGCCTGGTCTACACTAGGGGGTGGGGATTGACCTAAGATACGCAACTTCAGCTACAAGAATAGCGTAGCTGAAGTCAACGTATCTTAATTCGACTTACCTCGCGTCCTCACGGCGCGGGATCGACTGTCGCCGCTTCCCATCGACTCCGCTTCCACCTCTCACAGCGGTGAAGTTCCAGAGTCGACGGCAGAGCGATCGGGGATCGATTTATCAAGTTTACACTAAACTAGATGCGATAAATCGATCCCCAACAGATCAATCACTACCCGCTGATCTGGTGGGTAGTGAAGACGTACCCTTATTAATCTCTCCTCATACGGAAGCCACTCCATACCCCTAATAATTTTTGTTGCCTTTTTCTGAACCTTTTCCAACTCCAATATATCTTTTTTGAGATAGGGCGACCACATCTGCACACAGTATTCAAGATGTGGGCTTACCATGGATTTATATAGAGGCCACATGATATTTTCTGTCCTATTATCTATCCCTTTCTTAATTATTCCCAGCATTCTGTTCGCTTTTTTGACTGCCGCTGCACATTGAGTGGATGTTTTCAGAGAACTATCCACAATGACTCCAAGATCTCTTTCTTGAGTGGTAACAGCTAATTTAGACCCCATCATTTTATATGTATAATTGATAGATCCCTGTGGAGCCCAGCCAAGGGGATTAGAGCTCTAGATTCAAACCCTGTTTGGGGAAGAGAGAGAATGATTTGTTTCAATTTAAAGGGAGCATATTAATACCCCTAGCAAGTCGAATAAGTATTGTATTTATTATAGGATTTCAGCTAATCTGGTGTCTGCTTTTATTCTGCTGTTGTTCCATTTCTCTATTGCTTGCAGCAACATCCATTTACACAATGGCAGAGTCAGCTTCCCTTATGATAGTCCTCAAATAATCACTTACTATAGTACAAGGGATTTTTTAGTGTGTGGAATCCTATTCCTCTTTTCAAAGCTGCTCTTGACTCATCAACAGTATAGAGAAAAAAGAAAAAAACCTGACCTGCAATTTATCGAGTGTAGAACATGCTGCACACTAACAATGTTACAGACCGACACATCTACCAGACTGGAAAATGCTTAGCTTGTGCTTTGCCCCTCTGCTGTTTACAGCCCTGAAGGAGGCTAACAGAACCACCTTGAAGAACAGCCACTCGCTGCTCTTACAAAGTATATAATCAGCGGCTTGAAATTCTTTCATGTCTAAGCTTTTAGCCTGAGGTATATTATCCATTGCATGGAAACCTAGAAAATGTACGGAGATTTAGGTTAAATATAACAGACACTCTGGCTAGTTCAAATTAATGGGGTGGATGCCCTGATAGCCCATTTGCCGCAAAGTGTTTTTCCTATCAGTGACCTCTTTGCAAAGCTAGTTTAATTGCTCTTAATGTATGGACTCTTAAATGAGGCAGTTGGGATGACTCCAGGATGAGACAGACAATGAGTTTTTTTTAATGAGAGACCATGTCAAAGATAGAAACAGGTGAAACTCCTCTACTCTTCATAAACCATTCTGTAACACAAGAACAAAGGGGTCACTCAATGAAGCTAATGGCTGGTCAATTTGAAGCAAAAGGAAATACTTGATGCGGTGTGTACTCAGCCTGTGAAATTCATTGATATTCAAAGTCAGAGTCAAATACTATGGTTGTATTCTAAATGGGATGGATAATTTTATGACCAAAAATGTTTGTAGTTAGTGTGCTAAGACCAGGGTAATCAAATGTCATGCTTAGGGACATAAACTAATCATTGCAGAAGCCAGAAAGGAATTTGCCCTGCCCCTTCCATGTACATCATTGCATAATAGGGCTTAAGATGGACTCAAGTGCAGTCCTGTGCAGATGATATGGGGGATTTTCAGCTTCCTCTCAAGCATCAGGCACAGGCCACCGCAAAAGGAAGGATAATGAATTTGATGGACCACTGGTCCAATCTGGCATGGTAAATTTTAGTGTGAGACGGACCTTAGAACAAAATGCATCTACAGTGGAACCTCATATTTGACAAATGTTTCTGAGGACTCTTTTCTGTTCCTTATAATGAAGGCTCATTACCGTGAATGAGCCTGATTGACCTTCAGAGGAGATAGTCACTTGGATAGCCTGGTGAAGAGGAGTATAAGACCACACATAGAACAGGGATGGACAGGCTTTATGTTCAACAAAGCATTTTGGTTTATCAGTGTTTGTCCTAGCAAGGGTAGAACATACTCCTTTTAAACAGGTTGAGAGCAGTATCTTAGTTCTGCTACAAAAATATTACCCATTACAGTGTCATTTAAAAGCCCATTTCATGACCCTGAGTAATTACCTCCTCTAGCCTTCGTCTTTGCTCCTTCTGCTCCTCAATCCGCTTTTGCCGCTCTGCTAGCAGTTGCCGCTTGTGCTCTTCATTCTCTCGCTGCTGCTGCTCCAGCTGCTGCCGTCGGAGGGCCTCTGAACGCTCCTTATTTGCTAGCTGAAGCCTCAAGAAATCCCGTCTCAGTGTTGACTCTCCAGGCAGATTTAGGATGGAACTTCACAGGGAAGAAGCATCAGAGGCATTCTAACCATGTGTTTATGCGCCCGACCGAGAAATTCTGTATGTGTATCTATGTTTAACCCCCTTTCCCTTTTGGCTTTGCATTTTGCCATTGAAAGTATTTGTATAACGAGTGGAGGAGGAAGTGCTGGCACAGTATTTGGTGAAGGAAAGCAGGGAATCACAAATGGACTAGGTAGAACAGCTCAGAGACTTGCCAGGTGAGATGCAGCAGTTCTGCTGCCTCATTTTTTACATGGGTTTCAGGAGACAACAAGCTTCATGCTGGATCAGCTTGAATTTGTGGCATAGCTCACATGAAGAAAGGGTCATCACACTGTTCACGAACTCACTAGTAATTTATGTCCTCGAGTTTTTTTAAGTCTCTAAACCAAAGTCCTGTCCATTGCAGTGGCATGCACTATATTTAGTTGTTCACAAAGGAGATTTAGTATGAATCATTGAAATAAAAATACCAGATTACCTCAGTAAAACAATGGAATAACCTGATACTAATTACAATGATTCTTAAAAATGTCATCAAAAGAAAGTTCAACCACTGTTTAGCTTGAAGAAGCAATCAGAAAGGTTTCATGATGAGAAACTACACATAAATAGGGTTCTATACTTGGAAATAAAGGACCACATTGTCAAGAACTGTCTTTAAATTGAGCCTACAATTTTACCACACCTACATTCTTGCACATGCAGTTTCCCACATCTAGGTTCTTGGGAGCATAAATATTTGCATGTGCAAAATTCCTTCACACATGTAAATTAGTTAAGCAAGCTGTGTACTTAGCCATCTAACAATCTGGTTTGTTTATGCAAATATACTTGCATATACAATTTTATGTATATAAGATGTGAAAAACTGCAAGAACAATTTTAGAGGCGGGATCCGAATGAGTATATGGAAATGTTCATCTGTATATTGAAAAATTGGTCAGATTAGGGATAGAAATTTAGATATGTTAGGGGGTGGATACTGCTGATATGACCGTGACAGCCTGGCATTGATGAATTTTGAGGCCAATGACTAAGCAGACAAGTTACACAGCTGTCCACATACCACCATATGAAAGAGAAAATACAGCTGCGGTTATTACCCTAGGTTGTTTTTTTTTTTTTTTTTTTTTTTAAGAAAGAATAGAATAAAATAATCATCACTGAGAGATCAATGCAGTCTTAAACCCTCAGTGTACAGATGCCCACCAGTGAATAATATAATATATGGAACCTCTGCTTCCTTGTGGCGTTAGCGTACTGTATTGTAGATCGCAAAGAAAATGAGGTATCGTTTCTTCTCGGCCTTTTAGTCAAGGTGAGCCATAGTATCAATTTAATATCCAGGCATCATCTACCCCACCTTTGCACGAGATAGACTTACTGATCAAATTGGTCTTTTTCCATCTCTAGCTCATACAATCCTATAATCCTAACCAATTTTGTACACAGTCAGAGAGATACAATGGGAGAAATGAGCACCTGATTTTTACCTGGGTTCTCCAGAGTCATTTTCTTCTTCCTCTTCCTCACTTCCACTGTATTCATACTCTGTCTCATCTAGGAATATAAATGAATGTTAGTGCCCTTTACTGGACTCATTTGTTTTTCTACTGTTTGAAGACCCAAATGCTCTGGTATGAGAATAGAAACCTCCTTTATTTTATCCTGGGAAAATCAGTAATATTCTCAAGTTTTTTGCCCCAAAAGTCTGATTCTAAATGAGGGCCACAAAGCCAAGGAAATTCAGTCAAAAGCATAATGCATTCAGCTTTGACTAAGTATACAGCAGTCACTGTGCAGTGGCTGTCTGACATGCCGTGTACAATGGGATGAGTTAAGGATGAAGTTTCAGTCTAAATTCTTAATACAGTGTTCCTGATTCAACACTCAACACGGATCTATATCAACAGAGCAGGAAGATGTTGATGTAAAGACAGAAACTGCCAACACCCTTTTGTAAAATAAAAATATAACATTAAACAGATGACAAATATGTAAAGTACAATTTCTGAACCTCAACTCCAGGAACACTCTTGCAAAAGTTAAGGTACAGGGCAGAATTCTACAGCAACAAGCCTGTGAAACTGGGATTTAAATACTGTTCCGAAGGCATAAACTTCCTTTTCCCTAAACATATGCACTTTTCTCTCTCCTATTAATATCCATATTGATATTTTCCAGTCAATGAAGGAGTCTACATAAATACCCAATTACAATGCTGTACCACATTCTGCAATTTCTATTGGGATATAAGTGAAATGTAGAATTTTTATCGGATGAAGAGAATTATAGCAAAAGAAAGGCTCACGTTTATCCAATTATTTTCCATCTCTAGGGTACAACCTTCATTTGCCAGTCTAAATACATTTAATACTTCACTAGAATCTGGCTTTATTGTTTTCATTTTACTGAAAAAAATATCAGGAAATGGAATTTAAGCATGAAAAAATGATATTGCTTAAAAGAGATCAGAGAAATAGTGATGTGTTAATTGGCTGGATTCTACAAAAAATTTCAGCCATTGAGATAAAAAATAGAATACTGGCAATATATTATTTTAACAAGTTTGTTTATCTATTGAGTCTTCCTTTTATGAGACTTAACTGTGTCTCTGTATGATTTAAGTCAGTTCATTGAAAATGTATTTGTTTCAATTGGTTATTCTTGTAGCTGACACTGTTGTAAGCTCTTTGGGGCAGGGACTTGGTTTTTATTTGTACAGACCATTGCACGGTTTATAAATACGATTTGTGTTGTCATTTTATAACATGACATAAGAAAATATGACTTTAGTGGGTTCCACCTTCTGTGTGTGCATGGTGTGTATACGTGCGTATGTACTCAATTATAAATACACATTCACAAAGTGCTTAGATTCAACATTACAACAGCGCACTAGGCCCCTATCCTGCTCCTAGTGAACTGAAGGGTAAAACTCCCATTATCTTCAGTGGTGCAAGATCAGATGCTAAGTAATAATAGACATTAGATCTGGCCAAGAAATTATTTTTGTTCCTGTGAAAAAATTAAACAAACACAAATTAGTATTGATTGAATTTTTTTTCAAGTTACTGGGTTTTCATTGAAAACCAACTCCCTAGACGTCTCAATTTTTGTTTTTTTTTTTTTTATGAAAACTTAAGAAAGTTGAAGAGGGTTGAAAGCACCACAGGACTGCACCCATTTAATTAAATCAGTTTCTAAATAGAGTAAAATTTAGACCAGCCCTAAGCATAATCTGATCTCAGTACAGCACCATGGCACAGTCCCTGGGGCAGGACTCTATTATCTGTTTATCCTGTGCCTAACACAGCAGGGCCTTGAACTATGATTGAGGTCCCAGGTCCTACCATAATACATACAATAGCCTCTTCTGCTTTGCTGCTAACCTTTTTCTCCTCGCTTCTTCTTAGTCCTATCAATATGGTCCTTAAGCTGGATGCGAACCTGCCTTTCATTAGGCTGATCTCGAATAAATGGGTGCTTCATCAGCTGTTCGGTCGTTGGTCTCTGACTGTGGTTCTTTACTAGGCAGCTCTCAATGAATGACTGGAATTTTTTAGACCTAGTAGAGAAAGAAAAATGTGTGTGTTAAAAAGAAAAACATGAATCCAGAATTACGTCCAGTAAAAACACGTCAGACATTTTCTGGATACTTAAAAGGACCAGCCAGCTTGAATTTTTTTTGTTTGTTTGCAAATTGACTAAATTTTTTAAAAATGGACTATTATTGGAATGTATTCTTTCAACAGTATTGTCCTGAAATAATTTTTCTCATCTCCTGTTGATGGTTAGAAGGATCTCTCTATTGCTCATTATAAAATACAAACAAAGGGAAACAATTATTTATAATTATCTATTACTGCATTTTGGTGGGCGGTAATAGATTTCTGGGTTGAAGTGGGATAAGCAAAGTGATTTACATTTACCCAATTGATGTTACACAGATTTTTAAACGTTTATAGCCTGTACAATCTCCTACTCATTCTTGCTGTTCTTAGGCCTTCACTTACTCCCACCATGAGCTTGGACAGCATGCACTAATCCCATAGGGCATTACATCTTGGCTATAGTATGTTTGTGAAATCTACACTGTCAGCAGGTATCCACACTGCTTCAACCTCCACCCATCTGTGGATCAAAACTAATGACTTGCCATTCTTGCTGTGCTGGGTAGAAGTCGGAATGAGGCTGTGTTGACTTAGCCTAGCCCATCCTCCCCCCTCCCTGCCTGGCTACAAAGAGTTAAACTAAACTCCAGCCAAAGCAAATCTGAGAAAACAAATTTTTCTCTTGGCCTTGGATTTTGCATATCAAAAGTTCTGCCTGGAACTAATTTCAGCACATTATAAACCCAAGAGAATAAGGATTTACAAGAAGGAGATGCTGACAGACCACTATGGTGCATGTTGCTTTAGCAAACTGGAACATTTGTGTAAATTAATGTCAGAAGCCAACTGATATTACAGAATTGCATTGAGAGGTAAAACAATAAGCTTTCAGGGATTTTATTTTTAAACCGTCAGACTTAAAAGTGATTTATCTTCTAACTACTAAGCCATACAAATTGGGATGTGAAAATAAACACTACTAGCTCCAATAAAATCCCACATCCAGATTTATTAATGAGCAAATCTCTCCTCTCTACCCTCCCCCTAAAGAACAGTTTCTTGGTGTATTCCAGAAGGAGAAAGTCGGGTGAAGCTTTATTCAATCCAATTCTTTGTACATGTTAAAATAGAGACTGAGCCCCTGAGCCTGCATATGGATCCATGTGGGCAGACCCCTTCACGTATGTGGAGCCACAAAAGCACTGGGGACCTGCCCAGGCAGATCTAATTGCAGGATCAGGGCCTGGATCATTACAGAGAAATGTAGCCAAAGACTGTACTATCTGGTATGCTGGACAACAAAAGCAACTGAAAACATCTCATTTAAGTGGCACTCTGTTTTATACAATCTGTTTGCTTAAAACAAACCTTGCAAAAGTAATTTGCTGTCCCCTGCTGAAGTGAACTACCACAAGAATCAGTGTTTAATTACATATTTAAAGTGTTTGTTTGACAGTTATTGTAAATAAATACCAATTGCTTATTAATTGACTCTTCCTTGAGTTTAACGGGTATATAAAATGCCTACATGTAAATGATCATGAACCCCAGCTGCCGGTAATTTGATTTTGTGTTTCAGTACATTCCATTAGATTAGTACCTCCTGTTTACCCAGTCTGCTTATATGCAGTACTAATATTTTAATACGCACATGGAAGTTAGTTAGGTATTGACGCTACATACGACAAAAATGTCAAACTAACAGTCAAATTATATTATAAGCACAGACATTAGTGAGACATTCAGTGCTTTACTGGAAAGCAAATACACACTTTGCACTGCCAGTCTGACAGGTAGTCTTACAACAACAGTTAAAAAGTGGCCTCCCTTTGCATGTGTGCATGAGATCATCTGTGCATGTACTTTTCAAACATCTGCGTGTGCATGTAGTGAAATTTACAAAACCTACTTGTATACTTTTCTAGCAGGCCCTGGCTTCTATTTTAAGGGGAAACACTGCAAAACTTGGCACTCTCATATGGCTTTAATCCCAATAAGGCAAAACTTCGCTATTTCAAATGTTTTTCACTTTGAGTTTCTGGATTGTTTTGAACACAAAATTCAAACTGAAATTCAGGGAGTTGGAACCTTCTTGAATCCAAGGGGAAAGAAGGAACGCCCAAATCCCTAAGAAACAGACCTGCAGCTACACACAGCTCTGTCTGCAGCCCTGCATTCTGTCACAGTGCAAGTCCTGGTTAGCATACAAAACAAATCCCAGCTTTCTGAAAAATGACTGACAAGGATGGGGCTAATGGAATGCCCACCCTCTTCCGGAAACTGCTTAGAGTCCTGCAGGTAACATGTTGAACAAATCCTCCTGGTACTCAGAAAGCGTAACATGTGAGAATAACAAAGCATTTCCTTAACAATGTTATGGTTCAACACCTAAACCATGCAACTTTTCAGGGCCAGGTTATCTGCTGGGGTAACTCCATGGAAGTCAATGGATTTACACCACTAAGAACATGGCCCTCAGTTTTGCATGTTTCCAACAGGAAGCCTCATAAAACACATCAGTTTCACATGAGTTTCACTTTGAGATCATGGAAACTTTCAACCCCCAAACTGAAGGGGAAACTCTGGGCGTGTGAACCTGCGTGTATCAAATCCAAAGACCTTGTTTGTACCAAGTTATCAGAGGCAAAGCAGACAAATAACTTAATTATTAACCTATTTTACAGATGAGAAAGATGAAGTGGAGAGGGTAAATGACTTGGCCAGGAACACAGAGATACTTTTACTAAATAATAACAACAGTCAACGCTTACACAACACTAGAACTCACATCTGCCTGGCTGCCAAGCCTGTGCTAAGACCATTCCTTTACACTTTTTTCCCTTCTTTGTCCATTCCCAATTATATTCCCCCTCCCCACTCAAGCAAATGGCATGTGATATGTTGTGATGACAGAAGTAGACACAGCTGTGATTGTCTGGCACACAGGTTTTCCAGCTTCTAACTCAGGGGTCGGCAACCTTTCAGAAGCGGTGTGCCGAGTCTTCATTTATTCACTCTGATTTAAGGTTTCACGTGCCGGTAATACATTTTAATGTTTTTTAGAAGGTCTCTCTCTATAAGTCTACTAAACTATTGTTGTATTGTAAAATAAACAAGGTTTTCAAAATGTTTAAGAAGCTTCATTTAAAATTAAATTAAAATGTTGATCTTACGCTGCCAGCCTGCTCAGCCTGTTGCTGGTCTGGGGTTCTGTTCACCTAGGCCGGCAACGGGCTGAGCGGGGCCTGCGGCCGGGACCCCGGCTGGCAAGGGTCCGGCAGCCAGAACCCCAGACCGGCAGCAGGCTTTGCAGGGCTGGTGGCTGGGACTCCACAGCCCACTGCCGCTCAGGGGTTCCATCCACTGGCTCCTGCCGGCCGGGATGCCGGCTGCTGAACCCGCTCAGCCCGCTGCCAGTCTGGGGTCCTGGCTTTGCCCACATACAGTGGGTACCTACCTTCTCCCTGGTTCTGGCCCATTCTCTTCCTCTCTCTGCACTGAGCTGAGGGTGGGAGTGCATTGAGCACAGGGCTGGGGGTGAAGGGTTTGGCCAGGAGCTAGAATGAGGGAGGGGGCTCAGGGTTGGGGCAGTAGATTTGGGTGTGGGGCACTTACCTGGGCAGCTCCCATTTGGTAAGAGGGGTGCAGGTGGGAATGTGGGTGGGGGGTGCAGGAGCTCCCGTTTGGTGCTCAGGGTGGGGGTGGGGATGTAGGGGGTGTAAGAGTCAGGATGTGGGGGGTGCATGGGGTGTGGGGGCTCTGGGTATGGGGGGGGTGCAAGAGTCAGGGCGGGGGGGGGGGGGGGGGGGGAAGGAGTCAAGCAGAGGGCTTGGTGTGTGTGAGGGGGTACAGGGCTCAGGGCAGGGGCCTGGGGGATGTGCGGGGCACAGGGCTTAGGGCACGGGCCTGGGGGGCGTGCGGGGCTCAGGGCAGAGGGTTGGGTGTGTGTGAGGGGGGGTCAGGGCTCAGGGCAGAGGGCAGAGGGCTGGGTGTGTGGGGGGGGGGGTCAGGGCTGGGGGCAGGGGTGTGGGGGGTGGGGGGGGGGGGGTCAGGCAGAGGGCTCCCCCCACTCCTGCGGCCCCCAGCTGGCTCACCCACTCGGGGCCCTGCGGCGCACCGCACGAGCACAACTAGAGCCCCCCGGCGAGAGAGTCCCCTCTGGCTGTGTCTAGAGGAGCCGATCTGGGCGGCGCATGACCCTGCGGTATGCGAGCTCCTCGTCCCAGGGCTCTCTGGCCACCATCAATTCCCGCTCGCCCGCACCTGCTGTGCGCTCAGCGCCGCCGGGCCGCTTCTCCCAGCAAGTACCAATCCATGGCCACGGCCGGGCGCCTCCTCCCGGGGACACTCAGCAGCCGGTGCTAGCGACGCCGCCGGCCTCTCCCGCCTCAACCGCCCCCGCTTACTGCCGCCGGGAGTCAGGACTGGGTCCGGCAGTGAATCCGCTCCCCCGGCGTGCCACCAATCCACCATGGCCAACTATACCAAGGTGGCCCAGGTGAGCAGGCCCCTCCGCGCCCTCGGGCAAGGCTCCTCACCGGGTGAGGGGACGCGGGAGACCATGGGCAGGCCGCTGAGGCGGCTCCTCTCTGGGGCGGCGCGGGCTCCGCCCCTCACTGGCTGCATGTCCTCAGGACTTGGGCAGGCAGAGGCATGCCATTAAAAATCGGCTCGCGTACCATCTTTGGCACGCATGCCATAGGTTGCCGACGCCTGTTCTAACTGTTAACTAACCCACCCGCAGTCAGAAGAAAGGATGTGAATAGGGAAGAGTCATACAGGATTACTGTACACAGTACAGGCTGAGTGGAAAGGCTGAAGGAAAGGCTGAGTAGTCTGTTCTTGTGAGCACACATGGACACCCCTAATGCTTCTACGATCCTAAGAAATGCAAATTATAGGGGGGAGATGCATAACTGATTACATTATGAATGATGTATGAAATAACCCTGTTATACAGCACTTCACACTTTAATAGTGCTGTTCACCCACAGCACTCGTAGCATTTCACCCATGTTCATCAGACTTGCTCCAGGTCACATTGTGAGCCAATGATAGAGCCAGGAAAGAATCCTCAGGGGTCTGGACTCCCGGCCCCTTGTTCTAACCTCTGTCTGCACTGAGAACAGGGACAGCACTGCCTCAAGACAGCTTGCATGCTGCTGGGTTGTTGCACACACTTCCTAATAAGCCCAAGTGATTCCAGAAAAGAAAGTCAAGCCTAAATGTCTGACACTCCAGAGTGCTCGTGGCATACAGGGCATAGGCCTGCCAAGAGCCAATGGAGCTCTGTGCAAATTAATATAGCCCAGGGAAGCCAGCATGTGGTTCACAAGATGAGGCAAGGCAAAACTATCAGCCATGGTCACTGAGAACCCCTGAGTGCAAGGGCTGCTCAGGGCTAGTGTCTTTTATAAATAAATAAAATAATAAATTAATGGAGATATCCTATCTCATAGAACTGGAAGGGACCTTACAAGGTCATTGAGTCCAGCTCCCTGCTGTCACTAGCAGGACCAAGTACTGATTTTGCCCCAGATTCCTAAGTGGCCCCCTCAAGGATTGAACTCATAACTGTGGGTTTAGCAGGCCAATGCTCAAAGCACTGAGCTATCCCTCCCGACCTTAGCCTCTCCAGATGAAGTATTTGAAGGGGTACTGTGCTTCTCAGCAGCTCCAGGAGCCACAATGCCTCCCGGAGACCAACATAGTGTAGGGCAGAGCTCTGCTTTTATGGGACAATCAGGCTCTTAAACACACACTTCAAGAGAAACGTCCGGGTTTTACTCCTTGCTCAGTCTCCAATTCACTGTGATACCTTGGGGCAAGTCACACCACCTCACTGCCTCAGCTCCCCCATGGGGATGCACACACCTAATAGTACTTCCCTAGTTCAGGGGCGTGTGCAGAGCAAATACCACGCTTAGCATAAACAAGGAAAGATCTGCTGGGTCCAAGCGTTTATGAAAACAGCCCCAAAATTCAAACTTCATTTGCTTAAGAACTTCAGGGGCAGAAAGTAAATCATCATATCATGCTGATTTGAACCAGAAGAAGAAGAAGAAGATTACAAGGCGCCAGCCTTTAACTTCAAAGAGAAGCGGGGCTATTTTAAAAGCAGGTGCAGGAGTTCAGCAAGAAACCAGGCAGACTGTGTTTCTACAGGGGTTTTTCTATTTGCAACAGCAGGCAAGATCCCAAATCCTTTCTACTTATCAGTGGATTTCACTGACTTAACTTCTTCATCTTCAACCATCAAGGATTTTGCAGCCAGTTAGCCATTTTCTTCCTATGGAAAAATCCATCTTCATCTCAGTGCTTTAATGTGGTTGAGGTCAATATTGCTGCCTATGGAGAGGTTGACAGTCCTAAGCCCATTTAAGACTACTTGTCCTGGGAGTGGAAAGCACAAAACACAGAGGAAAGCTGCTGATCTTTGTTACCCAGCAAGTTGAATTTTTAAATTTTGCTTTTCTCCTGTGATTTTAGTACCTGTGAAAGATGCAAGACAGTTCTGGGGATGTGGAAAACTTGCACCGCAGGGATCTGGGGAAGCATTTTGGGGGGTTCAATTCTTTGGGTTCAGCATACACAGCTTCTTGTCCTGATTCGATTAGACCCAAAACCTCGGACTAAAACTCAGTCAAAACCATTGACTTGCCCCTGGCTTCATGCTGAAGTCATTTAAAACAATGTCAGATTACTTGGTTTAAAATCATGAACTAATCCACATTTGGCATGTAGTTGAGTCCAGAAGTGTGAGCCTGTTGGTATTTCATCTGAGTTTCAAATTCATAATGAAACCTAGCAAGATTTACATAGCTTTACTGAGAATAACAACTGTAAGAAATGGAGACTAAAGGCTTCTATTTATCCATAGAACGGATCCAGCCCCAATAATCGTATTTCAACTGTGATTCGGAGAGGAGTGTAAACAAAATTCAGTGTCCATTCAACCCTTCCCTTTGCTGCAGACTGTCAGGAAGGATAGACACGTCTATCACGCACTAGACAGAGACCACCATTTCATTTTAGAAAGGTCACCTAGTGGCCATCAGATGATAACGAGTTTGGCAACTACAGATCTCGGCTGGAATTGAACAGATCTAGAAGTGAAAGGTTCTGTCATTGACTACAAGTCCCTCAAGCCATCCCATCCCCTTAGAAGTTTTTAATTCTTGCTCTCTTCTCTCCAAAAAGAGAGGCTGCAGGGGTTAATGACATGAGGGAGAGAACATGACAGCAAAGTGACCTGGTAGTTTCACAAAAGCAGTTTTCCATCCAAGTAGAAATGGACCCAAAATTCAGATATGGATTTCAAACACCCCAAAGATCAATGGGATTAGGATTCAGGAGGGCCAGTGCAGCTCATCAGAAAAAATGGGAGAGAGGTGCAATATATGGGTGTGAGTTTAAATACCCCAAAGTCTAGGGATATTTAAATCTAGAGTGTTGGTCTGGCCCTTTCCTAGTCACAAGCTGAACAATTATTGCATCCCCTTCAACTTTCTGAACATCAGAACAGTGAAAGTTGGGCTATATTAACAGTGAGACAGTTAGCCGGAATATGAGGGAAGGGTTGCATGTAGCCCAACTCTGGCTTGTGCAAGATGGATTAAAATACTCCAAGGACACAGATTGCAACTTATCAGAACAAACAAAACAAAACTCCTGCTACTGTTCAATTTTACCTAAAAGGCGGGGGAGAAGGAGGGTTGCTCAGTGATTTCTTTCTTCAGCTGTCTTCTTTCTCTCTGGAGGTTCAGACTGCCTTTGGCTATGTCCACATAGTGAGCTGGGGCTGTAATTTCCCTACTCACGTATGCATACTCGTGGGGGCTTGATGAGAGCTAGTGCATGTATAAATAGTAATGTAGCTGCGGTAGCACAGGCAGTGACAGTGGAGGCCTGTGCCGAGTACAAACCTGCCTCAAACTGGTGGGTATGTATTTGCCATGGCTCAGCCATGCCCCTGGTGTTACCGTGGCTACACTGCTACTTATCACTGAGCTACCACGAGTATTTGGACTAGAGCTGGGGAATCACATCCCCCTAGCTCATAGCGCAGATGTAGCCTTTGATGAATAAACAATGCAACATAAGCCCTCTCGCTTACATCCTGCAGTCTGCCTTGTGCAGTAACAGCTAACTCAAAAGGTACGTTTGCCAAGCAGTCAGAGGTGTGATGCCAGCACGGGTAGACATACCTGAGGTAGATCTGATCTAGCTAAAGTGAGTACCAATAGCAGTGAAGATGCAGCCCAGCAGACTGCAGTCTGGGCTAGCCAGCAGAGTATATTCCCAGGCTCTCTGGCCGACTTGTGCTTGGGTGGCTAGCCCCTGCTGCAGCAGTTTCTCTGCTATTGCTTCCCATGCTAATTCGATGAAAGGTACCTCTGTACGTCTACATACGCTGCAATCACAGTTCCAATGGCAGTACAGACATACCCGATGTGTAAGTGGGAGACTAGGGGCTCATCAGAATATATGTCTGAATACCTGTTGCGGCTGGATCGCTTCGGGTATCAAAAGGAAGTTGCACAAGAGCCTGCAGTTCACAGATAATCATATCATACAACCCCAGCACCGCTCTCTGCAGACTTCAGCCTGCACAGAGGGGTAGGGGGAGGAATTGATCTAAGTTACGCAACTTCAGCTACGTGAATAATGTAGCTGAAGTCTACGTCCTTAGACCTACTCACCGTGGTGTCTTCACTGCGGTGAGTCGACTGCTGCCGCTCCTCCGTCGACTCTGCCTGCGCCTCTTGCGGCAGTGGAGTACCGGAGTCGATGGGAGAGCGCTCGGGGGTCGATTTATTTCGTCTAGACTAAACACGATAAATCGATCTCCGCTGGATCGATTGCTGCCCACCGATCTGGCAGGTAGTGTAGACATTCCCTTCTGAATAACCACTGTGGATACTGTTTCAGACTGGTAAGAAAGCTCTCTCTTACATTGGCACCGCACTAAGATCCAGCCAGCTAATGATGAAGACAGCAAAACTAGTGCTGGGCCTGTGTGTGTGTGTTTTAGAGGGAATGGTGCTCTTTGGATGCTGGGAAACACTGCCACTTGGACCTCACTTTTCTTCAAAACCTGCCTTTAACTGTGCACCCACTTACCGGTGCTCTCAGCACTAAGAGAGAAATTCTAGCACCAAGACAGCACTTTTCCCCTCCAACTCCATACTTCTAGCACTAAGTTGGAGTACTCTCCCTCTGTAATACTAGCAGTCAGGGGTGAGTGGCAGTACTCTCTCTCTCTCTCATATACCTCCCCCCCCACACACACACACACACCACCCTAAGTGGCAGGGCTTCCTGTCTTTTCTGGCTAAACCACAACTGAACCTGGGATGATAAAACTGTGAAAACCAAAGTCCAGTGCACTTTAAGGGTTCCTGCTTACATCAGCACAGTAACAAAACATCTGCTGGGCTTCAGGGATTCTTTTTATTTTTTTAAAGCGTGTTTTATTGGAGTGTCCTGGTTTTCTTCAAGATGCTGTTGCATTTTTTCTCTTCCAAAATTTTAAAATAAAACCCAAACTTAGTTCAAATCTCCACATTCCTGAGCCTTCAAGATAAACTATCCCTTTTTGGAATGAGTAAATGTTTCCACTTGAAAACGGAATCTCTTTGGAAAGAAATGGCAGCCAAGTGAAGTGTCATGTGGCTTCAGGCTGCATAAACCTCTTCAGAAAAGCCAACTCTTTACTGTGAAATGGCAACATTAGAGAGCTTCTCTCTCTGTCTCAAAGAGAAGTTGTCATCCCACCCACACAGTGCAGCCAGCTGAGATCAAAGCAATCTTTCCTTAGGGCCTGATCCTGTACCCACTGAAATTACACCAGTGACTTCACTAGAAACAGGATCAGACCCCTAAACTTATAAAGAGATTGTGTAGTGCTAACAATACAAACAAGTAATAACATTTTACAGCATTTGAACTTCAGTTTGAAAACAAGACTCACCACTTCTTCGATTTCAACCGTGGGGCTGGATTCCGGGGGATGAGGAACAGAGCTCTCATGGGATGCATGTCACAAAGGGCTAAAAGGTACAACAAGAGGCATTAGGTAGGGCAGGAAGCAGAACAGATACTGAGCATTTCACAAATAAAGCATGTGTTGGGGCAGGTGGAGAATCTAGAGACAGGATTTCTCTGAAGTAACAAGAACTCTAACATACCACTACACAGAAGTATTTGAATAAATACCCCTCCAGAGGCACCTTCCAGCCCAAGGAGTGGCATGACGCTAGAGATGGCCTGGAGCTGCAAAGCTTGGATCAAGATCTGAACTCCCCCAAGCTTTGGGGGTGTCTGTACTTGGAGTTTTGGTTTAGAGTTAGGGGCTAGCTATGAAGTTTGTATGCCTGCAGCTTTGTGTTTAACCACCTGACAGGCACTGATGCAGGCGACAGCTCACATACGTGCTGCACTTCAAAGCCATAGCATGTGCAGGGATCTCTGCCCTGGTTACTTTTAACAAACAAGATCCTAGCATAAAACTGATAGGAATCTTAACAGGTTTACGAGCTACCTAAATGCATCAGCTAAATCCTTTGCATTGTTATTTTTGTCACAAGAAAGGCCACTGAAATAATACTCAGCGCATTGACAATGTTTTTCATCCATACACCTCAGAGTGCTTTAAAAAGAAGGGTAATTATTTTTTAATCCCCATTTTAACTAGGAGAAATTGAAGCCCAAGATCACAAGTCAGTGAGACAGCAAGACAGAATCCAGGTCTCTTGACTCCCATTCCAGTGTTCTATCCACTGGATCACACAGACTTATCATAGCATCTAGAACCTTCCTGTTTTAGTTCTCAACATTCATCCCCTTTTCTGGGCTCCCCAGTCCACCCTTTGTCAGTCTTGTTTAGACTTTTCATCTCCTTGGGGTGGGGACTGTTTGTATGTAGTCTGTTGTACAAAACAGTGTGCGTGGCTGGTGCTTAGCAAATAAGAGCGAGTTACAATTTAGTCATAATAACTCAACCAAGGCAGCGCGTCTACTTACGAGGAGCACCTTCTGCCATCTCGATGGCTGTTATCCCCAAAGACCATAAGTCACTCTGGAAAACAAAATACAGAGAAATGGCTAGCGCAGAAGAACCTTGTAACAATTGAGAGTCCTCTGAGGGAGGAGTGACAGTACTGCACTCCACAGGAAGGGTTTCTGGGCCATTTTATTATGGAGAGTCTGATCTGTATTCTCTCTCTAAGTCCTTGAACTCCCGGCTCAGAAGATTTTCTTTTATGTTTTTCTCATTGTCAGTGCTTTGGAGTAGGATTCCCCTCCCCAGAGGAGATGTGGTTTTAACTTTGTTTGAATGCCTGAAAAACAATTGCCGTATGAGAACTCAGAAGCCCCATGATCCAGTGTGATCGTGTTTCAATAATAAAGCAATACATCTTTTGAGAGTACAATACAGAAACTCAGACACATGATATTTCAGCTGCAGCAGCAGCACTGGGCAATTCTATGCTGAATTGTTTCACCCCACTCCCTCTTCCAATATTGCCAGCTTCTAGGGTGACCAGACGTCCCGATTTTATCTGGACTGTCCCGATATTTACTTGTTTGTCCCGCGTCCCGACCAATGTTAGATTGGGACGCGAATGTCCCGATATTTTGCGCTCCGGCGCACAGGCAGGGAGGGCTCGCGCCCCCCCCGCCCCAACTCTGCCTCCTCCCTCCCCCATTGGATCCCTCCCCAAATTCCCGCCCTTGCCCCGCCCCCTCACTGCCCCATTGGATCCCTCCCCAAATCCCTGCCCTGGCCCCGCCTCTTCCCCAAACATGCCACATTCCTCCTCCTCACCCCTCCCTCCCAGGCTTGCGCTAATCAGCTGTATGGCGGCACAAGTGCTGGAGGAGGGGGGAGAAGCAGGATGCAACAGCCAGCTCAGGGGAGGTGGAGGCGGAGGTGAGCTGGTGTGTGGGGGGCGGGGCGTGGAGCTGCCCCACCAATTTTTCCTATGCTCCGGCTTTTCTTTTTTTCTTTTTTTTCCCCCTCCGCCGCTGGTTCTTGGGTTTGTTTGTTTTTTTACTCTGCCGGCACTCCCCCTGCCCCCGATATTTCACATCTCTCGTCTGGTCACCCTACCAGCTTCCGACTTGTGTGAACGTTAACCTGCAGCCGTAACAGAACCAGGCAGAGTAGGGTGTGCAAGCACAAGACTCTCTGGACTCTCTAGACCAGCGGTCGGCAAACTTTCAGAAGTGCTGTGCCGAATCTTCATTTATTCACTCTAAGTTAAGGTTTTGGGTGCCAGTAATACATTTTAACATTTTTAGAAGGTCTCGTTCTATAAGTCTATAATATATAACTAAACTAGTGTTGTATGTAAAGTAAATAAGGTTTTTAAAATGTTTAAGAAGCTTCATTTAAAATTAAATTAAAATGCAGAGCCCCCTGGACTGGTGGCCAGGACCCGGGCAGTGTGAATGCCACTGAAAATCAGCTCTTTTTTGTTGACCTAAATCTTGTCAATATGCTTAGAATCAAAGGAAACAAAGATTGCTTCCTTTACTAAAATGAGATTATTGCAAATGTATTAGTGTGCTTTCTCTTTGCCAGGTGGGCTGCAAAGCTTTTCTAATTTTTAAAAAAACTTTAAAAAATCCAAATCAGTATAAAATGTGTGTTTCCTGCTGTGTTTTTCCTTCCCTTTCAGACTCCATAGATTGCCTACCCCTGCTCTAGACGGAGATACACTGACAAAGTAAATAAGAAGTCAATATGATTGAACCTGCTCTATGGATCTTTCCCTCTCCTGGGGGGTGAAGCAATTTCTCCACATGTGGAAACTGTTCCTCAGACACCACACCATTCATACCAACTTCTGTTGTATCTGCTGCACCTTCTCTCCTCTCCCTTTTTACTTAAACACATTTGAAACATTTTAATACCTGTGAAAGGAGTGAAATTGGCAGTCCCATTGACTGGGGCGCTCTGTCGACAGAGGGACAAACCCTGATGTCCTTATTCAAGCCAAATCCTCACTGGAATTTTTGCCTGGGGATGGACTAAATCAGACTGGATTAATTTATTTATTTAAGGCATCTTTACTGGCGTAGCTGAACATCTTGCATATATTCATGATGTAGCAACATATTACCGTCCTCTTATTACAGATGGGGAAGCTGAGATAGAGAGGGGAAGTGACTTGCTCAAGGTCACATGCAGTGTGTGGCAGACCCAGATATGGAATTTGGACCTCTCGAGTCCCATAGACTGGTATAGACCTTCTATACCAGTATAGTTAAGCAGCAGAACCCTTCTGCTGTGGACACAATTATAGCAGTATTTATACCAGTATAGATTATTCTGATTCAGGAATGGAAATAAGCTATAGCAGTATAAGGAACCTTTATACTGGCAGAAATGAATCTAGGCCAGGTCTACAGTATAAATTCGAGCTAGAATAGCTATGTGTGTCAGAGCTACCAACCAAAGGGGGTGAGGGCTGGAATAAGCTCTACCAGCAATGGTGCTGGTATAAACTGTCCACACCACTAGGGAGTGCTTTAACAGTACATGATACTAGTACAGCTATACCAGCAAAGCACTCCTTGTGTAGGCCTGGACCTACGCTAGAGCTTGACTGATATGTCGGGGGGGAAAAATTAGTTCACCCCCTAACAAACAGTTATATCATTAAAACTTTTAGGCATAGATCAGCCCTTAGACTAGCCCTCCCATCTAAACTGCCTTGCTAACCCTTTCCTGATGAAGGTGTGGGGGCAAGGAAAACTTTCAATTCCTCTGTTAGGGGCCCTACTTTCCTCCGTAGAAGCAGCATTGTGTCCAGCCCAAGATCTCAGGGGATCCACCAAATTCCAGGACAGATGTCCCATAGGAGCTGTGCGGCCAGGGCCAAGGTGTCTTCTACTAACAGCCACCCCTTTACTCCACCAATGGAAGGGTGCCAGAAAAGCTAATACAGCCTACGATTCCTGCATGGTACTAGGGGAGTGGGTGATGTGTGTCAGTGCTCACACAGGAGAGGTGAGAGGTATACGTAGAGGAGCCCCTTCATGCCCACATCGAGGAAGTGGGATGATCCTTGCTGTCAAGGGACTGGACTGAGATCCACCAAAGTATGACCTATAGAAATTTAAACAGTTATCAAGGATGCATTTGTGTTACAACTGACCTGGACTGGATTTGAACTGATGTTAGAAGGCTCCATGTTCTCCTACCAATCCTCCCTATGGCAACTAATTTCACAGCATGCACCACCATCAAATTAGTGGGCAACAGAACAAAGGTGGAATGTCATGGCTATGCTTTTAATTCTTTCTAGCAAGACTTTGGTGTTAGGAGCAACTGGCTCAGTTGATAGTCTTGCTCTGATGGCATAAATAGCCCACAGTGTCAATCAGTGTGCCCAATTGGTAGTGGACAGCTCACTAGTTAAAATTAGATGATCTATAAATGGATTTGATGCAGTGCCCATAGACAGGCTGCTTAGGATTGCTTAAAAATATAAAGCATCTTGAGATAATTCAGAAGAAAGAGGGGACTGAGCTAGGTATTACTGTTGATTAAACGGGAGACAGGAGAGCTACATTTCTCCAATGGGAGGAGAAACAAACAGATATGCTTCCTTGTACTCAGGGCCGGTGCTACCATTAAGACAAACTAGGCAGTTGCCTAGGGCGCCAAGATTTGGGGGCGCCAAAAAGCGGTGCCCCCAATTTTTTTTTACGGCGTTCCTGGGCTGGGCTGCCGGCGGCGCGCTGACATGTGCAGCTCAGACTCCCTCTCCCAGCGCAGTGGCCATTCCACTTCTCCCGCCTCCCAGGCTTGCGGCGCCAATCAGCTGTTTGGCGCCGCAAGCCTGGGAGGGGAGGAGAATTAGAGCGGGGGCGGCGTGCTCGGGGAGAAGGCGGAGCAGAGGTGAGCTGGGATGGGGAGCTGCCGCACGGCTCCCCGGGGAGGGGGGGGGAGCTGCTGTGGGAGGGGATGCCTCAGGACAGGGGGGGAGCTGTCACTGGGGGGGGCGCCCCAGGGTGGAGGGGGGCGGGGAGCTGCCGCAGGGCTAGGGGGGTGGGGGGCCACAAGGTGGAAGTTTCGCCTAGGGCGTGAAACTTCCTTGCACCGGCCCTGCTTGTACTCTGCTCCGAAACCTTCTGCAGCCCACATGGCAAATTCGGCAATTGATCTCCTGAACACCTAGAGCAAATGGGGAGCTTCTTTTTGGAAAACTCACTTGATATAACTCTCCTATCACTTCTCCTGGGATCATCGCATTTTCAAATGGCAACATTTATATTCCTGGCTATTCACCAGGAAGCATTTGTAAGTGGTGTTCAACTGCCCGTGCTAGAGAGCATCTAGAAGTCATTGATGTGCTGGGTTTAAGCTTTGAGATCCATTAATGAATCTCAAAGACACTTCAGTTCTTGCATACTGGAGAAAATGCTTCAATTACCAGGATACAGAAAAGAATTAATGTATATGCATGAGAGAGAGAGAAAGTGATAAGTTTCCTTAGTGGCCATGATACAACTTACTTTTGGCCGAAGTTAGGTAATTCATTACTCTAGACACTGTGTAGGCAGAGCTGTATAATGATTAATAACCAAGTACTGAATACATTAAAAACAGAACACACACTAATTTCAGTGCCTTCATTTGAAGTATAGCCTCAGACACATCTCTGAGGTTGGTGGGCAGCCAGCTGGCACCATAAAGAGACTCAGCTAAAGCAAAGCCGAGGAGCTCTCCTATAGATGATATACTCCACTGCAGAGCAGGGGAAAAGGCCAAACTTCCAGGTACAGCCATCTACTCCAGCAGGGGTCCACTGGCAACAGCTTCGCCTTCTGGTGCCTGTCAGCATATCCAGTTCTATACTGTAGTCCGCTAAAATGATTTCCTGTCTTCATTGATATGAAGCCAGTGATCCCAACTGCCTTTGCTCTCCATTTATCCAGTCCCCGTCACATTCTTGCAATCCCTCTCCACCTTTCCTCACCTCCATTTCAACCCCGGCAAGCACCCCTTCAAAACCAAATCTCCTGAAACCACATTTTTATCATATAAAGAAAATGAATATTATATCTAATGAGATGTGTCTTTTGTTTGCCCTCTCTCTTGCTTTTTGTAGTGTAAGGTCTTCAGGGCAGGCAGTGTGTCTTCCTGTGTGTTTGGGAAGCACCTGGCACATTTGAGAGCTACTGAAATTTAACAAACAGCAGCAGAGACCCACTGATTAATGGGAATGAGATTGGGTCCTTAATCACATGCCAAGACCTGGAGTCCTGAGTTGAGGATTCAGTGTTTTCTCTGCAAGAGTTGACACTTCAAGCACATAAACAGATCTCTTCATACTAGGTTAGCTACTAAAACCACACAGCTTAGAGACGGACGAGACCTATTAGGTAATCTAGTCCTTCCCGAAGGGCCAGTGGAGGACTGATCCTCACTGTATGCAATTAGCTCATTAATCCGCACAGCATCTGTCTTGCAGGTAGGTACTGTATTGTTATCCTCAGATGGGAAGAATTCATCCGTGCTGAAACTCCACCCGCTTCATGGAGTTACATCAGAATTGAATTTAGCCCAAGAGAATTTAAGCTACCGATCTAACAAGAGTTAGAAGGAAGCCCAGGGTTAGAATTTAAGAGGTCCTGGCTCCTACTCGCACGCTCCAACCACTGGACATGCTGAGATATTCTTTGAGCTTTGCCCAGCCTAGTTTCAGATTCATAATTGACAGGTCACTGCCACCTCCCTTGAGAGACTATTCCAAAGTCTAATCATTGTCACTGGCAAGACATTTCTCTTGCTGTTCAGCCTAAATTTTCCCCTTATGGAATTTCATTCCAGTTGTCCTAACTGCAATTCCCTATACTGCCTAAAAACTCCCTCTCCACTGTTGACATTTACACCTTTCAATCTCTTGTCGATTGTCATGTCCTCCTTTGTTGTTATTCACTCAAGCTATACAGTGCATATTGACTATCTCAGTCTTTCCACATGGGTCAATTCTTACAATCCCTTCATCATCATTATTGCTCTTCTCTGAACTCCTTCCAATTTCTCAGTAGCCTTCTGGTATTCAGGTGCCCAAGATTATAAGCAATACGCCAAATGATTTTAACTAGATATAGAAAGGGATTATCACCTCTGCGGGTCTGAAAGGGAAGGAAAAACACAGCAAGAAACACACATTTTATACTGATTTGGATTTTTTTTTTAAATTAGAAAAGCTTCGCAGTCCACCTGGCAAAGAGAAATCACACTAATACATTTGCAATAATCTCATTTTAGTAAAGGAAGCAATCTGTTTCCTTTGATTCTACACATATTGACAAGATTTCTGTCAACAAAAAAGAAGAAACCTCTAGGAAAAAAAACAAACCTCAACAATGTGGGTTCTGTATTCACCTTGTGTGGTGTGGTTTATTTTTGTGAGGTATTTGTTGTATCCTTCTGTACATTATACAGTCAAGCTCAATTTGCCTAAGCAAACAGTGAGATCAGAAGCAGTTTTTCCCCCCCCAAAAGGGTTAAGTCTGTGGAGGTTCCTTTTTTACCCACTAATTCCAGTCTTTTATATTTGTTATCTCAAGCCATTTGGCTTTATACTTATTTGGGATCTGTAGAATCTGATTTGCATCCTTTTTAAAAATTGTCATTTGCATTTTTCTCTTCACTTCAAAGCTAGAGCATCAGCTGTAGTGAGGTGAACCTGAGACTGGAGCCAGATCCAGTGGCCACCAGATTACAATAAGCTCTGAAAACACCCTGCAGTTTGAAGTATCGGCAGCAATCAGCCTTTTGTTTTCTATCCACAAACAGCCAATGCCAGCTTCGGAGACAAAACCATCTAGTCTGCTAAGACTATTTGATCCTCAAGGACAATAGGGGAATTCTGATCCCAGCTCCTGCTCACACTTCCACTGCATATTAAGTAGCTTAGCTATTTTGGAAGAAGGAAAACATCAGGGATTTCTGAGGAAAGAAATGCTGGCTATGAAGATATAAAGCCAGGATTTTTAACAATATCAAGGAATTTCAAGTGCTCTTTCCAGTGACTGACTCCTTTTTGGGTGTAAACCTCTCCAAATTGTATTTAGAATATGCAATTTAACAAGGAATCTATCTAGTGCTAGCAAGCAAGAGAGCAGAGAGCATCTCAAGAGGAAGAATCAGGCATACAGATAAACCACAAGCTTACTAGCCTAAGGGCATATATTCAGCGGATGGAAACCCCCAGGGTATCTGAGCCAGAACGTCTTCTTGGGTGGGGATTTGCAAGGGAGGAGCTGTGCTTGCTGGAAGGAGCACTGCCAGTGAAGCCAGGGGAAATGCCAATTCAGCAAATCCTCCAAGCAACCTCTTTTTGGGACACTCCTTTGAAGTGCTGGCCAAAGAGTAAAGCTGATCCCCCAGAGTGGAAATGCCTGAGAGAGGGTGGTGGCAGCACCACCTGCCCTCTTGTGGAATGAATACCCTCGGGGGCACAGGGAAGTATAATTTACATTTCCCCGAGCCAACATATGAAACCAAATCCATGCCGTTCAGCAGTCACTCCCTGTTGTGAGATGTGCAAAGGGCAAAACACCTGGGGCAAGCTCACCACTGAGTTTTGAGTTAGCAAGAGGATGCTGCTTCTTGGTTCCCTCAGTAGAGCTGCAGCCTATGAACCATGGAGATTTTAGTTCATGTCTCAGGAGCAGTATTGTGCAGACTATATGTACACACACATAAAGGAAAACCAACTAGAGGATTGGGGTGTCCGCTAATTGGTTAAATCTGGTTAGGTATTTGTCAACCAGTTGGCAGACACTATATGTACTAACTAAAGAAACATTACTACTGCCCATAAAGTTTTGTAATCTGAACTAAAATGCTTGCAGCAGAGATACACCATATAGTAGCTAGTGTGGGTTACATATAAAAAAAGTTCCCTAAATGATCCCTACTATAAAACAGACTATCCAGCTCTTCAACAGATGCATGTCGTAGTGTTAACCAAAGAGGATTAACTATTTGCACATGTGCATATCATTAGCAATTTAAATAACCCTCAGGTTGAAGTCTGAAGCTGGACAGCTGCTCTCAAGGAAACAATCTGTTAAGTTGCTGACTGACATATTTTAATAGACGAAATGTACGAGATTTTTTGGGGGACTTTTTTGGGCCCTCCATCATATATATTTTATTTGCCCCATGGGAAAAGTAATCGTCGATCAAGGCTGTGATGCTGTGTCACAACGGTGGAGTGTTTGCGTCGTCACATGGGAAAATTGTATCACTAATAGGCGGCTAGCCTTCTATAGGTCCTTGCCTCAGAGTTTATGCTCTCTGTATGTGTGTATATATATCTCCTCAATATATGTTCCATTCTATATGCATCCGAAGAAGTGGGCTGTAGTCCACGAAAGCTTATGCTCTAATAAATTTGTTAGTCTCTAAGGTGCCACAAGTACTCCTGTTCTTCTTTTTGCCTCAGAGTGTCTAACAGTACTTTCCAAACATGATTTCTCACAATGCCCTCATGGGATGTGGAATGGGCAAATGCACAGAAAGGTTTAAACTTTTCAAAACTGTCTATTCATTTTGGAAGCCTAGCGTGAGCCACGTAGGGGATGAGCATGCACTGGAGCTCTAGATGACCAGCACTTCTGAAAATCAGGTCCTGACCACCCCAAGCTAAATATTAAAAAATGAGACACCCAGAATTAGTGGACACTTTTGGAGACTTGGGCCCAAGTGACTTGCCTACAGTTAAAGTCAGGAGTAGAGTACAGGAGTCCCAATTTGATCTTCCATCTATTTCTAGTTTGAACTGGGAGTTATGATCCCTGGCTTCTATTCCTGCTTCTGCCATTAACTTGAGGCATGATCTTGGGCAATGGCAACATTGCATCCTCATGACAATGTCATAGCCACTAACATGATGTTATGTTGTCATCAGGCCTCAAATAAAATTGGAATGCCAAGCAGGACATAAAACAGATCAGTGATAACTGGGACGGTCCCACAAATTTTTGAACATGCAACAACCATAAGACCTCTGTGTGAATGCCAGCCAGACATGCAGACTTGAAAATATTATTTCAGCTCTTCCTCTCTTGACAGGATAAAATTTAAATATACTGCACTGGACAGCACAACACAGCAGTTCAAAGGAAGCCCCCAATACCTCATTCAGCATTGAGAAAGACCTTTTGCAGTAATCTTTAATACTTAAACAGCATGACCAGGATTCATATTAATAACAGACTGACAACTTGGAATCTGACTGCCGGAATGCAGGAGAGGACTTTTCTGCATTTCATTGTGCACTTACAAATTTTAAAAGCTGCCAAATCCTTTGCCAGAATCCTGAATATTAATAATGTTTATGACTGGAACATAACATTTAAGATCAGATCTAGTGTCCTCTTCATATGTTTATGATCAGAATTGTAATTTCAAACAGTGACAATGGTGATTAAAAAAGTCTAACCTGAGAGATATTCTTTCTGAGTCTCTTTGCTCATTTTAATACTTTGACTGACTCGGACACTTTAATGAGTATTTTTTAGACCTCATTAATATTACATTTGTAGCAACATGTAAGTAAACAAGAAGATGCTTGATTGGGTACCTTGAAGTCATAAGTGGCATCAGGATTTTCATCACAGGCAATGACTTCAGGAGCCATCCAATAAGGAGTTCCAATGAAGGTGTTTCTTCTACCCACTGTTCTGTCGAGCTGAGCACTGACACCGAAATCCACTGTGTATAAAAAAGATACCATATGATCATAAGTAAGGCAGAGACAAAACTGAATGATATTTTTCAGTTGGAACATATGAAGATGGAAAATAATAAAGTCATGTTAAATTCAAACAGACTGACTTTTCTCAGTCTTCAGAAAAAAAGATGTATTGGGCCAAAGGCACCCCCCGCCCCATTGAACTCCCCTGAGTTCAATGGAGTCCTAGCAGGGATGGATTTGGCCATCTGATCTCTTTGTATTGTTGGGAACAATGCACAGGCTCTTCATTACTAGAGTTTAGTAAGGAGAGATCATGACTCCACGTACTAATGGAGAAGAGGGTTAGGAACAGAAACAAACCAGAGCCTTTGTTCTGTCCTATTCCATGTGTGTCAAGGAAAGCCACATATTTTTAAAAGCTCCATTTTCTGGAAATACTCATCCTGGAAATGGCATAAATACAACAGGCATAGGGAACTGAAGGCTAAGGACAAAGGATCATAGGGAAATGTAAAATGTGGAGCTGCAAAATGAAGCAACAAGTGATATCTTTCTAATCCATGGTAAAATATTCTGGGCTAGATTCTCTGGTTCTCAAAGTTCACTTTGTACCATGTAACTTAAAATGACTGGAGAATTTCCCCTTGGAGGGGTAACCTCCCCCTGTGTAGAGCTGGATGAGCCAGACTGTGTCCTGAACTGGAACCACCCTTCCTTGTATAAAGGGAGGGAAGGGACATGACAGAATGAGACTCTCCACCCAATTCTTTCACTTGTGTAAGATCCCTGAGGTACTCTAAGTTCAAGCTGCTCTTGTGCAGCTTTAATATGCTGGTGCTGGACAACCGAGCCTCAAACTCTCTGTGAACTAATTGTATACTGTCTCCTATATTTTCCTCTTCACTTTTGTGTTGTGGGGAGGGTGGTGAGCAGTGATGGTACCTGTGACACTGGAAATGGAATGCAGAATAATTCCTCTGACTGAGGTTCTCTCAAGTGTATTGATCACGACACCAACAAGACCACCACAGTGCAATGATTAGAGTGTAAGACTGTGATTTTGATTGTTCAGTGCACCAACATGCAATTGAGATGGAATCTTCTATTTAAATCTCAAGGGCATCTAATAGGGTCAGGGTAGAAATATACATTAACAAATTTTCAACATGCAGAGATGAGGTCAATATGCAGAAATGATCATGAATGTGTAAATCCACATACAGGTAAAAATGTGATGGTGGAACTGAGCAAATGTCAGTGCATGTAAATTTTTTTACATTTGGATGTCAGCTATCATCTGATGATAATTTAGTGCATGGTATTTAGTCAAATCCAAGTCCATTTTAATGAGTCCAGCACAAAACAATAATCCCAGAAGATGCCTTCTTTGGAAATGGGGACAGAATAGGTAAGTCAATTACTCACTCCCTACCAGTTTCATTTCATCTTCCCAGCCAACCTCATACCACACTTTCCTTACATTTGCCTCAAGTTCTACACCATTCTTACCTAGTTTAACTTCTGCATTTTCTGTCAGCAATACATTCTGCCCCTTGATGTCTCGATGAATTACTTTATGCTGGTGTAGATGACTCAAACCCTAGAAAATTCAGTGGATAAGCAAGGTCAGTAGAAACCAAATTCAAAGAGTATTATTTTATACCACTTCCCCCTTGCCACCAGCACACTAATTATTCACCGTAAATGGGAGATTTGTGTTGGAATTAAATCACCTCAAAACACTTTGTCATGTGTACAAAATGTCCTACATTCCACATTGGGATGGCATGAGTAGAAACACCCACTTAACTGTATTCATGGAAGTCGGTGCTTTATATGGTGAGTGAACAGAACTGTAAATTCGATAAGGATTTAGGACTGAGCATTCAGTTACTTCACGAACCAATATTAACCTGAATACCTCAGTATCTATAGTAATGTTTTTTCATGTGCTTTTTTTTGCCCTAGGGAGCCATTTGAGTAGCTGAAACAGAAAATTTGGTCTTCTCTCTGTATTTATATCAACCAGGAACTGAAATACCAGATCTCATGTTATATTGGCCCAATAAATAGTATTCACATGCATTAAAAACCTCTATTAAAAATACAAATACTAGAAGTTGCACATCTCTCTAATAGAAACATAGCTCAAATTAAACGTCTCTTTTGAAGGCTAGAGGTAAACTAGCTTTCCATTGTGCCTTTTTATTAGTTCATTAATTTCTTTGTGCAACATGCATTTTTATTTCATGTGTTTTACTATTTCAGGGTGTAAAAGTAATAGCCACCTATATTGCTAGTCTGGTACAATATGGATTACTTTAAAAAACTAATTTTGTATTGGTTTTCATTTCATATTAAATATTCATTTTTTAAAAAGAAAATAATTTCCGCTATCACTACTGGCAGTTATTAGTCATTTTATGCTTGTTACTTTGGGACTACTACAGAGAACAATTTCTACAGAGATCTAGAAGCCATCTTGCATTCCAATTCTTAACTGAATTATTCCAGTTTTAGTCTCTAACTGTTTGATCCTAGGAAATGGCAAAGCTTCCATTCAGCTATGTACGCTCAAGCCCTAGGTGTTATAAAATCACATCAAACCTTCAATCTTAAATAATATTTATGAGTTCCCATTGATTATAGTGACACGCTAAGCACCATTAATGACTCGCAATGTTATATAGCATTTTCAGTATAGGATCATATACTTCTACATGCCACCCCTTTACTATCAGTGATCAGAATGAACTAATTTGAAATGCATCTAAATGTCCTATGAATAATTTACTTCTATAGGCCTGGAATTATTTTAATGGCTAATTAATTAAAGAACTACAAGGACTACTATTAGCTGTATTCCCTAACAGAAAATGACTACCGCCTTGGACAGGCTAGAAAATTTGTCTAACAAGACACTATGTTGATTTTTCACTAGCCACATAAATGCATACTTGTATCTTTAAAAATATACCTGGAAGACTTTAAATATAAATATATTGTATATGGACCAAAGTTTCCTTTGCTGTACAGTGTATAAATATGTAACAAGCCAGCTTTCCTTTGTATTTTGTGTCTTGAATTGTGTTACAAAGCACAAAAGAGTAACAAAATGTTAAACACTTGAGAATGGCATCTTTCAATATTACCAATCTCTCAAACTCCTCTGTGGTTTGTAGAACTAGATCCGGGTTTTGGACCTTCTGCCCATCCCCACCCCGTACTTTAAACCTACGGGTTTATTTAAAGATGGGATGAAAAGCACTATCGCCACCACATTTTTTTTTAATAATTAAAGGGAAACCTGTTTTCTGAAGGAAGGATAGGAGGATCCTGAAAGAAGAATGGGGATACTATAAGCGATTACTTAGATTGTAAGCTCTTTGGGGCAGTGACTATCTTTTTGTTCTGTATTTGTACAGCATCTAGCACAATGGCACTACCACAATATAAAGAAAGAAAGAAAAAGCTGGCACAGTAACATTCTTTTCAGAAGTGCTTCTGGTTGGGAGAGAGGAGAGACAAAGAACTAGAAGTGTCCCAACAGTTCCTTCTTGCCTTCTTAAGCGTATGTACAAGGATAGAGAAAAATCCCTTTTTTGGATCAGGTTCTCTCCCCCCACCCCCCACCCCCATCCCTTTGTGTCACAGGTCATGCAATGACTCTCCTCTCCTCTCTAGAAAGAGCAGACCACTGTCACAGGCTGGCTGGCTTTTCAAGGCAAGCTGGGCTCAGCCTGGCCCATGGCCTAGGAGTTACCTCTCAGCCTCACCCCTGATCTGTTAACATAGGGGCAATTAGTGATCCCAGCTGGGTGTAATGGAGACTGAAGCCACCTGCAGAGGATTACTTAAACAGCGCTGAGCTCAGTTGAGGGGAGAAGACTCAGGAGAGAGAAGGCAGGAAGTGCCCTCTTTCTTTCTGGGAAGAGCCTAGGGTAGTAGGCCTTAGGGATTGAAGAGGAGGCAAGACTCTCCTATGGAGGTAATCCCACAGGGAGCAGTGAAGGCTCCTGGAAGCTGGGGGGGGGGGCTGAGTTAGGGCCTACAATGGGTGGAAGAAACCCACAGGGAACAGAGTAGGATCCTGTGGGAGAGAGCCTTGAGGCAGGGTTTGTAAGTGGAAGTAGAAGACTTCAGTACCCCAAGGGGACAGAAGAATTATTCAGATATTTGGATTTTCAATTGGACCTTTCAGTTACCCCAGAAAGGGTTTGACCTTTATGTGACTTGGTTGGAGAGCCAAGCCAAGGAAGACCCAGTGAGAAGCAGATGACCCACAGGAGGTGATACAGGCGACATCACGCACGGATGCAAGGGACATTCCAAAGGTCCCCACTGCAACTACACATTGCATGGCCAAATGTTGAGGTTTGACACCTGATGGTGACTCTGGATCATGACCCAGTGGTTAGGTTCTGACTCAGTGGTAGGGCTATTTTGCAAAATAGGCTTTCCAGTTCATAAATTTAAACTAAGCCTGTGTAACTGTGGTTTCTTGAGACTGAAGGAAATGTCACTACAACAGCTGATTAACTACAATGCTTGTTATTTTGCTCATCAAATTGCGGGGGATGGTGCGGATGGTGGCATGTATTGTAAATAAACAAATGCTTAGTCACCACTGGACAGCAACTGGAACTTGGTGAGCATTTTATATCCTTCCTTGTGCATGTTTGAGCACTCGCTTCCTTCCTCGGCCAGTTTTTTGGGACTCATTCAAATGGTGGCTGTTTCTTGAAATCTATTCTGTACGGGGTTCCCACACCATGTATATGATGGACTTAAACACAAAACTTATTTCTTACATTCATAGATGTTAAGGTCATACTATTATGATCATGTAGACTGGCTACCTGAATGACATGGACATCATATGGAAGTGCATCATTTACAGAAGGCAGCAACGCAGTGCTACGGAACACTGGCACTCCCGAGTGTAAGCCATTCCAATCACACCCTTATCTCATGGGTATAAAAGTTCCAACATCCTCACTCAAGCCAGTGACACCAGGCAAACCGAAAAATAAAAATGTGCTATTTGAGTTGGCAGTTAATAAAATGTCTTTTTAAAACACTGATTCCTTCTGCAGACTGTATTAGGCCTTCCCTTTCTGTTAATTGAAAATGGGATTCTAGCTTAAATACATTTTTGTACTTATTTATTATTAATGGGAATTACATTTTTGTTGAAGGAAAAATAGAGTTAAAAGTCGAGAAACTAACAAAGCTAGGGTACATTAACTGGGAGTTATTTATTATGCATCAGACAAGTACATGAATCATTCACACCTACAGGCACCTAAGAACCATTAGCTTATGCCAGCATATTAGCCATACAGCCTCAAGTGCCATCTCACAAGCTTTACCTCTTTTTTAAGTGTAAAAAGCCAACCCTCAAACATTGCATTTGGTGAATGACATTTAGAACTACAGTAGCTCATTTTGGACACATACCCGTAAAATCTCCCTGCAGATGTACGCAATCCACTCCTCCTTCAAAGTGTTCCCTTTTGTGTTCTTGATCAGGTCAGTGACAGAGCCAGCACCACAGAACTCCATCACCAGCTGGCAAAGGAAACAAAGAACAATGATTGTAATTAAACTTGAAAGCAGCCTCTGGGTTGTAATAACCAAATGTAGTACATTGCAGTTGGCAAGGTATTTATGATGCAATTTCACTGCAACAGAAAGTGATCATTGAATAATTTTGAGTTTCTTTTCTTTTAAGTTGCAAGAGTTTATTTGTTTAAAAAGAATTTTTTGCACTGCTTGGGAAGCCTGTTTTCCTTCAAGAGGCATCAGAACAAGAAATTGAAGTAACTTTTATTACTGAAAAAAATGGGGAAAAAATTTAGAAATCTTGAAGTCACCAATCCCATTGCTGTGTATTCTATATTCTCACTACAGGGCCTCGTTCCATATCAATGCAAATAGGATATATAGAGGTGCCCCAGAGTCAGTCTCTTGAAAATAAATCTGTGCAGACACCATTAAATCTGGGAGAAGTTTTCTTCCTATAATTCCATTTCTAATGATCTACTTAAGTTTTCACTCCTTTATGCTGGGGGGCTGTTCTCTGCTTCCTTCCATATCAGAAAACATTTCTTAATGGGTAAAGTTGGTTATTCTGTGGAACAGTCTGCCAAGGGGAGTGGTTCACTAGAGTTGTTTCAAATCAGACTGGACATATTTTTTCCCACTCTTCCCCTGTTTAATTTGTTTTAACAGTAAATATAAAAATCCAAACAGAGGGCATAAACCTGAAGATCTTATTGAGGCCCAGACCCAAAACTGATCAGCCATGAAATAAGAGAGACAAGACCAGCACACTGGGTCTGATCCTGCAGTCCATGCACCCACCAAACTCCTACTGTTTTCCAAGGAAATTTTATGCACATAAAGAATGCAGGACTGGACCCAATATAAACACACACCACATAACATGAATGATCACAAAAGAAAATTTCCCAGTCCGTAGATTGGTTTGCACTTCTTAAATATATGATTTTAATTTTGCTAAAATAATTTGGCTTATTACTTAGGGCTTAGACAATATTTCACGTTTTCAAAGCAATTGACATGACTTTACTAAAAACTGAAAGCTGAAAAGAGAAAGGGGTGGAAAAAAAAGACAATAAAAGGGTTAGTTGCCCCCCAACTGCTTGGATGATTCAGTTAAAGGGACAATCCTATTGGCAGAGTCATAAAACAAAGACCAAACACTATTATAATCTTCAGTTCAGATAAGATACTTGAATAGAACATCGGGAACAATGCTGTACTAGTGGGAAGAAAGACCATCTTGACCTAGTACGTCCTTTCCATATCTAGTTTTGGTAACTTCTAGAATCATTAGTTTCTCAGTTCTGTTCCAGATGAAGGCTGATAAATTCTTTGCATGTCCCTAAGAAATAAAAGTTACTTTTACATTATAAAAGTGGACTTAAGAAATGAACTTATGATTGGCTAAATCAGTCATGTGACCACACAGGTAATTAGCGCATCCACAGAGATTACAACTTTCCCCTGCTAAATGATGAGAACAAGGATCAAAACACCAAACACTGACCTGGTCAACAGCTTCACAACCCAGAAAACAAAATAATTGATTACTAATTGCTCCCCATAAAATGGAATAATGTAACTCTGCGCTAGAAAGAAATTCTTCCCTTTCTCTTTCCCCTCTTAACTGATTGATACTGTACATGGGAATTGCAATATCTGCACATGTATTACAAAATAAGCACTTAGGATACTATAGTGATGAGGACTATAGAAAATCTTTAGATAGATAGGTTGGTAGCTAAATATAACGAGTTTGATATACACATACAAGAAATAAAACTTACTGTAAGGGTTTCATTACATTGCATGCTGCTGTCATGGAGGTTGAGGGTGGTTGATGTGTGTGAGAGAGATTCCTTATACCCCCATTCAGACCCCCAACTCCTAACATTACCGTGCCATCATCTCTCACTCGTGTTCCAGAACATCCCTCTCAATCCGCACATTCATCCAGCGCCCTCCCAAATAAATCCATTTGCAAGTTCCTACTGTGACTCCAAACCCACAATTTTGCCTCCGGCTAAAGGATGGGTGAGTTGTAGCAAGAAACAGGGTGAATTTTGAGTCCCAGGCAGGAAAAAAAGGTTGGGAATCACTGTCTTCTCCATCAGGACTGACAGACACACATTGTACCTATATGTGTATATTGCTCATAACTAGAAAGCAATGAAAAATGAAGGTACCATTACACTATATATTGCAATCACAAAATATTAAAAAGAAGGACCAAACATCATTACAAGTATCCACTTTATCCATTAATTTGAATTATCATCTCTGTAGTCCAGCTAGCTCACTCAGTCCTACACTTCTGTCCTTGATTTAAATCTGGCAAAGATTTTGTAGCAATAAGTACATCAAGTAGCCACTTGCCTCATGTAACCCCTGAATAATTGTGAAGTCTCCAAATAAAAAAAGATGAGAGTCCCAGGAGAGTTTAATGCCCAACTCAGCTTTTCAAAAATACTAAGAGACATACAATCCCATAACGTGTGTAAGAGAATATCCAGCAACCGCAGATATTATTACAGTACTGGCAATACCAGCAGCACACAGGTCCAGTTGGGCAGGGGTCCAACGGGGCTTAACAATGAACATTTGTTGCTAACTGTGAGGCATTTTGAATAAGCTGTGCCATTAATTCTTTAAGAGAAGGGGAAGTAGCCAGTGAACAACATTGTCAATGTATCTCAGCCTGCAGTAGAAGGATAATGGACCTCTGACTCAAAGAACAGCATTTCTTGTGAAGGCTTTGTACTGAAGGGATAAAGAACTAAGCAATTGCTACAAATAGAGATGGACAAAATATGTGAAGTGAAATTGTTCTTCCATAACATTTTGAATTGCCTGTTTGTGTTTTAAATTCACAGAGTACTGCAAAAATATAGCTTTGCTGTGAGAAATTATTCAGTGAAGTTGGCCACGGGCTGTATTGAGCTTTATCTTCACCTTCTCCACTGACTAGCCAGAACAGTGTTTTGCACATGTACAGCAATTTACAGACATTATGTATCACAACATTTGTGTCATAATGCCAATACCTTCATTTTATACATACAAGAACAGAGCAGTTAAGTGATTTGCTCGGGGTCATCATACAAGTTGGTGGGAAAAAGCTGGTAATTGTGTCCAGGAGTCATGGTCCCTGCCGTGTTTTCTAATTGACTACTACAAAGGGAAGGATAGTCTTGTGGCTAAAGCAATGGGCTGGGAATCAAAAGATATGAGTTCCAACCCCAGCTCTTCAACACACTTCCTGAGTCTCAACTTCCTCATCTATAAAATGGTGATAAACCTGATAGTATGCGACAGGATTGGTTATCAGGATTCATTCCCTCATATTTGCACAGTGCTTGGAGATCTTCAAATGTACTTGCATCACGTGCCTTCTAATCTGTGTAATATTGCCTGTAGATGCAAAACTAATAGAGCAGTTAGCCTAATAACTGCTTGTATCATTACCAAGATTGTTAAATGCTGGAGATACTGAGGGGTGGGGGAAGATACTAAACCCGAAATGCTGACTAAATTTTTATTACTCGTAACTAAAATTAAAGGCAGGATGGGATGGAGGTAAGATCACATTCTGAAATTTAATTTCCATGGCTGATCATTAAGGATTTTTAATATAGTCCATTTAGTATTTCTTTTCCTTTTTATGTTAGACTAGAGCAGCAATCTTTACAAGCAAGGCATGTAAATG
Source organism: Trachemys scripta elegans (assembly GCF_013100865.1). Lineage (NCBI taxonomy): Eukaryota > Metazoa > Chordata > Testudines > Emydidae > Trachemys > Trachemys scripta. Next base: position 88,690,670 of record NC_048306.1, read on the forward strand.
CACAGCAGCTGTTACTCCATTGTCGCCTGCATTCTCTGAACATATTGCTTCATGAATCCTCACTGCTTGTGAATGAATCATTTTTCTCTTGATATAGAAGTGGCCTCCAAAATCATTTTCCAGGCCCCCTCTGGCCCCACCACCACTGTTCATTACATTCGGCTAGCTTTGAATTGAAGTCCAGAACTCAGAAATGACTAACATTTGTGCATGAAGCCATTATCCAGCAGACTGATCTGGACCCCTCCCTGAGGAACTTCAATACTCCAGAGAGGGTCCCTCCAGAACTATTTGTCTGCAGCAACTCACTAACCTTCCTGTGACTGAGGCCTGGTCTACACTACGAGTTTAGGTCGACTTTAGCACCGTTAAATCGAATTAAGCCTGGATACGTCCACACGACGAAACCCCTTCCTTTCGATTTAAAGGGCCCTTTAAACCGGTTTCTTTACTCCATCTCCGACGAGGGGATTAGCGCTAAATCGGCCTTTGTGGGTTGGATTTGGGGTAGTGTGGACGGAATTCGATGTTATTGGCCTCTGGGAGCTATCCAACAGTGTTTCATTGTGTCCCTCACACCATGTTCTTTCTTACCACACCCTTCCCCTCAAGAGCAACTGATTGAGTCCCAACTGTTCAATCAATCCAAGCCATGTTTAACCCTGGATTCTGAAGTGGAATCTCTCTGGTATTCCGTTCACACCAGGAAGCTAGGGTTTAGCGCTCTGAATAGAAACATGACAATGACCTGCCCTTGGGTGTTGGTGGGCTCTGGCCTAAAGTTACCTTCATGGTCACATAGGTCCCAGCTCTTCGCCAAGCACTGCACTACACACCAAAGGTAGGATTTTCCAAAGTGCTCAGTGTTGTACCAACTTTGCTCCCACTGGTGGCAATGATAAAATGCCCATTGACTTCCACGGCAGCAGAGCTAGGCCAACACAGAGTGCTACTGAAATCCCCCTCCCCAACTTACTAGCCAATGCTCAGTCCCAGACTCGAATTCGGTCAGCTAGCATTCACAAAGAGGAAAGCATAGCAAAGCTCGTGACAAAATTGCATGATATGCCACATCTATTGTTAACTGAAGACATGTTTAATCCACCACGTGGTCGTCTGCCCTCACAGTGCCCACTGTGGATAAGTTTACTAGGTAAGGGATTTATGGTAGAGGACACGTGGCAAGCTTCATGGTCCGCAGAGAAAGTGACAAATTATTATCTTGTCTCGGACCCCATTCAGTGTCAACCCAGGTTTGATTTACCACAAAGGCAATGGAGCCTTCTCAACTGGTTTCATAGCGGACATGGAATTTGTGCTGCAGCAGAATTTCTTTGGCATTTTAGACACAGTCTGCTATGTCAATGTGGGCAGCCACAACCAGGGCCAGCTCTAGGATTTTTGCCGCCCAAAGCAAAAACAATTTTGGCCGCCTCCTCCCCCCGCCCCCCTGTTCTTTAATTACCACACCCCCGGCCCCGCCTCAACTCCGCCCCTTCCCCAAATCCCCAGCCCTGCCTCCTCCCCCCAGGCTCTCAAGCCTAGGAGGGAAGGAGGGAGGGAAGGGAAGAAACGGCGCCCGCGCCACGGCCACTCAGAGTCTCCCTCCCCTCCCAGGTTTGAAAGCCTGGGAGGGAGGGCGAGTAGCGGCGCGCGAATCAGCTGTTTCGCGCGCCGTGGCAGCAGCAGCGGAGGTGAGCTAGGGCGGCCGGGGCACATTTTTAGGGGTGGCATTCTGGCGCCGGCCATGCTGCCCCTAAAAATGTGCCGCCCCAAGCACCAGCTTGTTTTGCTGGTGCCTAGAGCCGGCCCTGGCCACAACCATGACACACATCGTTGAGGACTGCAAAATGACTCATCTTCCTGGAGGCCTTCCTGCCTTCAACACTGTTGATAAGAAAACGGTGGCTTGGCTTGCCCAGATTGCATACCCCCAAATAAATAAATAAATAAATAAATAGGCCCAGGCTCCCTGGCAATGGTCCCCTCAGACTCTAATGCCTGCAGGCCACCTCAGAGAGTAAATCTCCTAACTGCCCTGCCCGACAAGGGCCAAGCTGCACTGATATTAGCTCCACTTCCTGGTTTCAAAGATAGGCTGCAGAAGGCCTCACAAAACACAATTGGTAGTGATTATCTGTGTGGGGGCTGGAGGCAAGGTATGTTACCACAGCCTGAGTTGTCCAGGTGCCTGCTGTGGGTAGAGAAAACTGACAGAACTGACCAAAAGGTGGGGAGCAAGGTGGATAAAGCCCTGTGCAGAGCCGTAACTAGGTATTTTTGCGCCCGAGGCAAGAATATAAAATTGCACCCTCCCCCAGGGCTGGCAATTTGGCGGCGGGTCCCTCAGTCTCTCTTGGAGGGAAGGGCCTGCCGCCGAATTGCTGCCGAAGAATGAATGAAGGGGCAGTGGTAGAGCCTGTGATTTTGGGGGGTCAACTCATGATTTTTGACTGCTTGGGCTGGTAATGTTGCTTACAAGATGGTCTTTGGTTCCAGTCCAGTTCCAATCCAGAGAGGGACTCACAGGTTAAGAGAGGAGGGAGGTGCTGGATATCAGCAGTGGCCACTAGGGATCAGCATATGTCCTGAGAATGCTGGGAGTTCAGGTTTGCAGGGCAGGATCAGGGGTGGCAGGTTTGTAGAAATTTTGGTGGTGCCCAGAACCCCGCCCCCTCCCCCGCCCAAGGCTTGGGGAGGGAGTTTGGGTTAGGGAGGAGGTCTGGGGTGCAGGCCCTAGGTTGGGGCAGGGGCAGGGCCGGCACTTCCATTTAGGTGACCTATAGGGCACCAGGATCGGGGGGGGTGGCAATTTGGCGGCGGGGGGGTCCTTCCGCACTCCAGGTCTTCAGGGCACTTCGGCGGCGGGTCCCGGAGCGAGTGAAGGGCCCACCACTGAAGTGCCCTGAAGACCCGGAGCGCGGAAGGACCCCCCCGCCACAGAATTGCCGACGATGACTGGGAGCGTGGAAGGACCCCCACCTAGGGTGCCAAAAACCCTGGCGCTGCTCCTGGGCAGGGGATTGGGGTACAGGCTCTGGGAGGGAGTTTGGGGATGGGAGGGGGTGCAGAGGGAAGGGGTTCAGGGGTGAGGGCTGTGGATTGTAGCTGCAGATGAGGGGTTTGGAGTGTGGGAGGGGCTCAGGGCGACAGTAGGGGTGAGGGTTCTGTCTGGGGTTGGGAATGGGAGGTTTGTGGTGTGGGAGGGGCTCAGGGTGAGAGTAGGAGTGTAGGGGGTGAGGGCTCTGGCTGGGGCTGGGAGGTTTGGGGTGTAGGCTGTGGGGTGGGGCAGGGCTGGAGATGAGTTTGGGGTGCAGGCAGGCTGCTCCGGGACAGGGGCCAGAGAGGAGGACTCCCCCCAGCCCTCTCCTGCCCCCCCAGCAGCACACTTACCCCCACCACTGTCACTGCATGTGCTCCTAGGGCCCCTCTCAGGTCCAGGAATCTCCCTTGCCTTCCCCGTGGTGCATGCCGGGGGGCGCTGCGTGCGCCTCCTCCCCTGCTGTTGCCCCAACTGTAGCTTCACTGGGGGTGAGGAATGGGGCTGCCTCCTTGCCCAGCATGGGGCAGGAGCCGTGACTGCGGGCAGGGACCCTGTGATGCTGGAGGGTCCCATTGGCACTAGGACCCTGCGGCAGCAGTTGCTGCAGGGGAAAGACAGGGACTTTCTACTCCGGGGCTGGGGAAGGGGAGGGGGGGTAGCAAGTCGGGGACAGGAGACACTCGGGGGAGGCACAGGGGGCGGCAGGTGGGGTCGGAGGGGGGGGAGATCACCTGGGTTATAAATATCTCCGTGCCAGCAGCTTTTTTGTTTTTTCTCTCCACCACTTTCTGCGCCCACCCGGCTTTGTGTGCCCGAGGCAAGTGCCTCTCTCGCCTCGCCCTTGTTACCGCATTGGCCCTGTGCTTACTACTTTGCATATGGGGGTACAAAACCTATACTCAGCTCTGTGCTTGGAATCAGAATGGGACTGAGCACAGGTCAGCGTGTTGACCCCAGCCAATATAAACTGTTTAGGGACCATTACGCTTTCACAGCTCTTTTATAAAGGCCCACGTCTTTATTGTCGTACACATCATTACTCTTTATACTACAACCACAGTTATTAACACCTGAAGCCAATAGCAGGGCATTAAAAATTCAATAACCTTCACCTGGTAATTCAGCAGAAAAGCTGCTGCTTGTTTCTGAAAATGAGAAAACAATTGATTTTGTATTAAGCATCGATTAAAATATTCAGTAGAAAGGAATGTTCCCGTTCAGCATGCTGAACTGAATAGATAAAAGTGGATTTTAATTGACTCTACCAGCAGCCCAGCTAAAACAGGCTGCAAATTAAAGAGCGCTACCTGCAGTTCTCTGACTCTGCTCCTTTTAAAGCTTAGGCCCCACAACCACAATGACATGTCTGTCTGGTTGCTTTAGCCCGCAGGGTACAGAAATGCATGCCACTGACACACCAGTCTCCTTCCTTTGAAGGCAGTGGCCTACAATATAAACACCCTTGCAGTCTTTCATAAATAAATAATTTGCCTGGCTACATTCTGTGAGCACCTTCTAACAGCACGAGGCCAGACATGTAATTCATGTCTCTTAGGAAGCCTGAAAATTGTTATTGTCAGGACTAAGCAGGACTTCAAAGAGTGGAAGAGAAAAGAGTGGACACAGTCACAGGATTGAGAGTTACAATACATAGCTCCTGCAGAAATAGCTTTGAACAGAACTAGAAATTAAATAGCTTAGGCTTACTTAGCCACAAAAGCAGCAGAAAGTCTTGCTTATGACACACAGTCTATCCTCTCAGCCAGACTCCATTAACCAGTCCTGTTCAATGCCAATCTCCTTATAACTGCCTCTTTCCAAGCACTCCTTTTGTATTTTGCTCTCAGGTCATGTGGATTATCGCTGAAAGTGGGCCTTGAAGGAACTGATCAGAATTAAAGGTCAGCTTAAATCTTTTCCTGCTAAACTCAAACTTCTAAATATTTAATTTGAGTTGGTTAAGGTTTCAGCTGTGCAGAAACATTCTCCAATGAGTCCACTCAACAGAACGATAGAGCCCAGCACGGATACAAAAAATGTATCCGCAACTGATCTGCAATCCGCAAACATGGTTTGAGACCCCCAGAAGAGTTGCCATGGAAGCAATCCATCTCCTGCCAGAAAGGTGGGTACTTCTCCCCACTGGGGAATGGCTACATTACCACTGCTCTGCCCTCAGCTGTCACTGCCCGAAGCTTACTCTGCATGCAGTGTAAATCCAATTCTAGAAGCAGCAGCAAAATTCCATACAATTGTACATGCATGGCAGATCTTTTCTGCTAATCACTTCAATACACTGCAGATGGAAAGGACAGATGACAATCATCCAGCAAAGCAACACCCATAGTAACACACAGCATATAGCCACAGGGTAACATACTGAATTTAAGAAGAAACCCTACAGCTTCTGATAATATTTCCAGAATCAACTCTGGAATATCAGTGTGCTCAGGAATGTGCTTCTTTGTGTTGATCACTTTTGCAATTGAGTACAAGTTTCTTTATGACCCCCTGCATAATTCTATCCCTCTCTAAAAATCCATCACTTACATCCCCTCCCCGTGCCCAGTGCTCTGACGATGATGCCAACCTCAACATCTTAGTCGTCTGCCTCTCTCAAATGACCCCATGTTTTCTTGAACAGAGATGCACATACATGGACTGCTCTCTTTGAGCTGGTATGGAAGGCCACTACCCTCTATTCATTTAATCTTTCTTGATGTCTACCATGACACCTACAAGCAATTTGTTCACTGTCCTCTACTCTATTTACTTTATTTATCTGTTGAGTGAACTACTCATTTATGTGGGGATAGGAAGTCCAGTGATCAGAGGCAGGTCATAAGGAGACTGGAATTAAGGCTGGGAATTGATGTTTTGGGTCAAATAGTTGATAGGATGGAGGGATGATGCGGGGGAGGAGTGGGTTTAACTTCATAAAAAGTTCACCAACAAACTTTGTGCCTACCATCACACTGATCACTTTGCTTGTGGTTCTACTGCTCATCCTCTGTCTTCTTAGACTCCACATTCTTCTGTGTAGGGAATGTGTCTCTGTGTTTGGAGCTCCTCAGTTCACAAGGGGTGTGCATGCTGCCCCTTCCCGCACCCCACAGGGCTGTGCTAAATGGTAGGTCACTCTGGAGGAGGGGGTGTTGTGATAATTGGGCCTATAATTTCCCCCTAATTGTGAGCTAAGCTATGAACAGTGTGTGAAAGTTCAAAAAAATGTCACAATAACCTATAACAGCAAATATTGATGGGAAAAGGTGCAATAAAGAGACAGATTGAATTAGTCCAAACAAAAAGGCCTACGGCCATAAATCAAGGACCATGCTAAGATCATGCCTGATAAACAAAACAGTGTGGGGCTGGAAATCAATGAACCAAAATTGGTGTGTGGGAAATTAGATCTAATTGGTGGACAAAATAATGAGAGGAAGGGCTATTCTGCCCATTACTCCCCTTTTTGGGGTCCTTAAAAGAAGAGGGGGGGGGGAGGAAATCAGTGGAGGAGAAAAGCTGGTTACTGTGACACTGGCTGACTGAAAGATGAGAGAAAGGGAAGAAGTGAGCTTCACCATCATGTCTGCCATGCCCACCATCTCCTGGGACCCCTAATCCTGATCAGACCAGGCCTGAAAAAGGGACCCAGAAGACACTACAACCTCCACCATCTCCAGATAAATGCTGAACACCACCTAGGATGTGAGACTTGGTCGCCTCCTTCCCCCAACTGTCCTTTTCCTTTCCTGCCTTATTTCTTCTCTTTCCTATTTCTCTCCTTTTCCCTTCTGTCTCTTAAGAGTCTGGCTTAGCCAGTCAAGACTGCATATTTTGCAACATGCTGAAAGCCTGTGACCAGAAAAAAGCAGCTAGAAGCAATGCCCTAAACAGCCAGGCACTGGCACATGTTTGCAAGGTCTCAAAGTAGCTGATAAGACCCGTGTATTGTGCCTGTGGTGGATTGTTTAGTGTTGTTGTTGTTTTTAAAGCAGTGAGGTTGCAAGTTGAATTCAACACCAGAGACAGAAGCTGCAGTTTCTAAATCTTTGCGGTTCTTTATTTCCCCGGTTGCGTATGTGCCTATCTTGTTTTGTCTTCTAGGAATTGGGATTGGACTTTAACAGCAGCAGCAACACTGACAGCGTCAGCCCATTTCAACTAACTTCTCTTTTCTCCAAAAGGAAAGCTACCACCATCTTTAATACCATTTAGGAGATGGTCAGACAGGGGGAGGTTCCTTCTAAAGACTCCCCTCAGCTAAAGGGAAAAGGAAAAAAAGGATGTTAAAATGAAAGCCTTACTTAGTAACTTACCCTTCAAATGCTTTAACTATTTTCCTTCTTTTCTATATCTTTAATAAAAGATTAACGGATGTTTAACGGTGTTTGCCCTGGTACAAAGCATATCTGTATATCATTCTGTATATCAACCCCTGAACCGCGTTTAACACTCTTTAATGTTGGACAATTTTAGGGTAATGTTAATACCTTTAACTCTTTGGGCCCATGTATTCCATTAAATTAATGCAACAGGGGCCATTGTCTCACCTCCTCCCACGCCCGCTGAAGGAAGATTTGCATCCACAGGGGGATGTGTAGGGAGTAGTCCATGCACTACCCTGAGCAGACTGATCGTCCGCAATTACCAGGGCATACATGCAGGAGGGAAGATTTCTTGTGCCTTCTTCTCTGTGCACCCACAAGGACCAGGCACAGTCTGACCCTAATAAAGGAAGATGTTAGCTGACAAAACGCACCAACACACAAAGACAGCTGGGGAAATCAGAGCTGCATTTTTACGTTTCACTGGTTCACTTTAACTCTATTTCCCCCAAAACATTCCTCAGTATTGAGTGACCTTATGACCTAGTTAACCTGTTAGCTGAGCTCTGCTACTTTATGCCCATTGCTATAACCGATCTACTGGATAAGACAAACTAATACTTGTCTGGGGGCAAAATTCTCTAAGATTTCCGGTGAATTTTTGTCTCAGATAGTCTCCTCTAGCTACATGCATAGAACCTCCATTGACAGAAGATCAGCATGAGCGGAGAGAAGATCGAAGATATCAATCATGCACATCTGAAAGCAACATTTTGACCAAAACATGGTTAAACCAATTTTAATGTCTTTTACACTTAGAGACACACAGTTAAAGGCTTAAAGGAACCATTAGATCACCCAGTCTGACCTCCTGTCTATCACAGGCCACCAGCATCACCTAGCAGCTGCACACTAAACCCAGCAACCAAAATTAGACCAAAGTACTACAACCCACAAAAGACTAAATACAGACCGAGACTAGGAGGGACCTACGTGCACCAATGCCAGAGGCGCCTGCAATGGCAAGGCTAAGTGAGATACACCCAGATAACCCCAGCCAGTGACCTGCACTCTATGCTGCAGAAGAAGGTGAAAAAAACCAAGGTCACTGCCATCTCCAATATCAAATATTTTACCTTGCTCTTCCATTTCCTAGTATACAAGTGATTTTTATTTCCTTTTTACAAATATGTCAGATTTGTGATACTGCATCTGTAGTGTCAGGAGACACGGCAGAATATGCTGTGTGCAGCTTTCTAGTTGCAGGAAAATTAGTCGGTGTAGTAGCTCATTGTTTCTTTGATGGTTGCTGTTATTGAATGGAGAACAGTAGACCTCTTCACCACTATGGGACCGCACAGGAATGACAATATGTTGTCAGACGCTTGCCTTGTTTCCGAGAGATCTTAATCTCTATTGAAAAAGCTCCCTTTTTCGATTTCCGTATCAGCCCTCTCAGTGTCGATAAAGAGAATTACTTGGGCATTATCAGAAACAGTTTTATTTCAATAAAGAGCCGGTGAAAAATAAACACGCCTTTATCTCCGAAGCAACCACTGATGAAATTGGAACATATGAGAATTCTATCAGATACCTCAAACAACAGTGATTTAATGTGGAGACAAAAGCACTGCCCTTCTCCCACTGTCAAAGGAGTTTCCCTTGAACACCTCTTATTCAGCTCCAGTACAGGACATAGACTTTCTAAAACTCTATCCACTCAACCACTTTTAAACCTAAAGAGGATAGAACTTAGCATGGCTTTCATCAATAGCCTGCAAGCTTTAGATGGTTGTGATTAATCCCTTCTTCAAGTAAAGGTCCAAAATCTTGCCAAGCTCCTGAGAGGTTGATTCATAGATTTTTTTTTTTTTTTTAAAGGCCAGAAGGGACAATTAGATCATATAGGCTGACCTACTGTACAACACAGGTCATAGATGTGCACTCAGTTATCGAGCCCAAAGGGATGCAAATGGAGGGATGGATATAAGAAGCTCTCTTCCTTGCCCACTTGTGGAGGGGGTCACCAGAATCCTCTGGGGCCGTGGTTCTCAAACTGTGGGTTGGGACCGCTAAAATGGGGTCTCCAGGGCTGGCATTAGACTTGCTTGGCCGAGGGCTGAAGCCCAAGCCCAAGCCCCCTCAGACCTGAGGCTGAAGGTGGGGCTTGGGCTCTGGTTCAGGCTTCAGTCCTCCCTCCTGGGATCGTGTAATAATTTTTGTTGTCAGAAGGGAACTGCAGTGTAATGAAGTTTGAGAACCGCTGCTCTGGGGGAAATCACAAATCCTGCTTGGACCTTCTTTGGTTCCAGTTATCTGAAGGAGGTGGAGCTCATTTATTTGCCTGGTGGGGAGGGTTTGATAAGGGAGGTTATTCTATTTATGTGAGATTCTTTCCTGGCATTATTTATCTTTAGCAAGTTTGGGTAGGTGTGGAGGCCCTTGGATAGGAGCTTTAGAAATAAAATTGTCTGACCAGAAAAGAGTTAATCATCAGACAGAAACAGCAACAAGGTAAAAACAAATTCCAACATGTACAACTATAACAACATGCTCATGCACCGTCAACATGGTGGGAGCCCAGAACCTCCATTAGCATTAAAGCATAGACTGCTACCACTTGAGCTGTAGGGCTAACTACAAAACCAGAAACAAGAGAAAGCTATTATCCCAGAGACAAGCTGGTCTGCTGGTGCAATGTGCTGATCACAGGGAAGGTCTGGGGGAGCCTACCCAAACTCTCCCTTCCTAACCTGTCAGGGTGGTTAAGCACTGGAATAAATTGCCTAGGGAAGTTGTGGAATCCCCATCATTGGAGATTTTTAAGAGCAGCTTAGACAAACACCTATCAGGGATGGTCCAGATAATACTTTGTCCTGCCGTGAGTGCAGAGGACTGGACTAGAAGACCTCCTGAGGTCCCCTCCAGTCTTACAATTCTATCTTGAGAGTTTAGGAGAGCTCCTGTGCCATGTGGTGCCCCAGAAGATGGGATGGGACACTAGGGCCATTGAGTATGGTCAGGAGAAGGCAAGCCTGGCATGGCACAGCTGAGCTCTCCCCCCTATGCAAGTTGATACAGCTGCTCTGGCAGCTCCCAGGTGTTCTCTGTACAGCATCTGATGCTGTGGTGGCAGCCTGAGCCTGATTTTTTAGAAGGGTTTAGTTTTGTTAGCAAACAACCAACATTTTCCCCAGGAACACAAGCAACACAAAGGAAATGGTAATTTTAACAGCTCATAAGACCCTAACCCTGAATGAAATTTCATGGGACAAAGAAAAGGCACTTCTCTAGCCCAAGGGCTTTCTTCTTGTTGAACTGTATAGACCTACCACAAACAAAGGATGTGCAAGAGGTTCTAATAATAAATATATTAATAAATAAAAGAATAATAAATTGTAAGAATGTTTTATAATGAAAAGCCTGAGCCAACCTAAATACAGGGCTCACTGGCAGTGCTCCTTCAGTTCAGCTGATTTTTTATCACGGAAGTCATGTATTCCTTGATTTTATTTTATTTTATTCCCAAGACTTGTTGACATTTTGGCACATGCCTATGACGATAAACAGGTGAGCCAATTTATCTGGGAACCTTAAAGAGCTGCCAAATAAAAGCCTGGGCTGCATGAAATGCTAAGTAAACCAATGCTCTGCAACAACTCTATGGGGTTCAAACGAGTATACCAGCGACCGTCAGTGAGAGCATTAGGCCCAAATTTTCAAAAATGGCCACTATATTTGGGTGCTTCTGTTTTTTTTCTGACTTGAAACAGCCTGATTTTCCACAGTGATAGGCACCAACCACTCTGCACTGATTTGCAGTGGAATGGTGGATGCTCCATACCCCATATAAGTCATGCCTGAGAGCACCTCAAGTTGAGCACCCAAAAAATTGGAGAATCCCAAATTAGTGAACCCTTCAAAAATAGAGTCTGAATTCCTCCCTCCCCACAATGCAATGGAAAAACTGTTGAGTGCAGGGCAGAGCTTATAAGAAGGTTGGCTCCAGTACGGCAACTATTATTTTTGTATCTGACCATGGTTATCACAGCACAAATCACAGTTCTAGTTACTTGTAGTACAAGTGTTATTTAGACTACAAAACAATACCTATGTTGCTGTATTTAAACTAATTTCCCATAATTTTTAGTCTTTTCAACATGACCACCATGTGATTTTCCCTAAAAAGTGCCACATTAAAAAGACAAGATATAATTACAGGGACAGATGACGATCTGAGTTACACAGGTGTTACTAAGTGGAGTACAGATTTACATCAGTGTAACCAATCAAAATCTGGCACATTATCTTGAATTAATTTTTAGCATCCCTAATAGTAAGAGACAAAGATCTAGATGGAATCCTAAATTGCAACACCCTTTCTGATGTTCCAGCCTTGGGTCTCTCCTGAACAGATGCTGCCAGATGTGTGGTGAAGATATGTCAACTAGGATCCAGACTGAGACCAAGGTCATTTCTCTTGTGCTAGAAGACCTAGATTTGAACCTCATTCTTCAAAGTTTGGGGAACTGAATAAGTAACCAAGACACTCATTGGAATCTTGTGTCTCTGCATTCAAGTGAAAACAAGCAGGATAGGTAGGGAGGAGGAGAGTTTGGGACGGTGATCCTGTGAGGTGCTGAGCACTTACAACTCCAACTGAAGCCAGAGGAAGCTGCAGCCTGCCCAGGCTCAGAGCTCCCAGCGATTCAACTATTTAGCTTTAGTATTCTACGGCCAAACTTCCTTTTCTCCAATACATCACTAAATTCCACCTACGTGTTTATTTTTGATCAACTCCTGTATCAAAGGTATAATCCTGTCTTTGTGGCAAAACAGGGGTGTGTTCTCTCACATCACAGCCTGCAAGCGGGTGCAAGCAATATGAAGATATAGCATTTAAAACAAACAAACAAACAAACAAACAAACAAACATGGCTCCTAGAGTGGAGGTTAGAGTGCAACTGGAGGAAACTCAGTAGATCAAACCCCAATGCTTATAAAAGGAAGAAGAGGACATTTAAAAGCACTGCCTACCCAGAGCTGATCATCCATTCCGGGTGGGTTCTTTTTAATAAAAGCTCCATAATATGTGGCTATATTTCGGTGATGAGAATATTTCTTTAGCATGTTAATTTCCTGTTTGATCTCCTCCTCTTCATCCTGGGATAAGAAAAAACAAAATCAGTGACACCAAAGAACACATTTCACAGATTATTCATTGGTATGATTTCTCTTCATCTTTGTTGCAGTTAGTTAATTTAAGCAGGCCACATCTCTGCCCCCTCCCCACCTTCCACCTGCACTAATTTTGCTTCTGCCCCTTATTTAGGTCTGTGCTTCACAATGTGACACATGTTCAATCCTAGTATAAATAGGTGTAATTCCAATTTAAGGCAATGGAACCCATGGCTGAGCCTTGGAAGGTTAAGAGTTATGACTACAGACTTTGAAAAAGGTAATTTTTAGGTGAATTTAGTGCTTGTGATAAGTACTGGTTAAGAGGCCTGAACATTGAAGTCGTTCTCCTTCTCCTAGGAAAACCACTTTGAGGGTAAAAAAAAGCAGTTCAGTTTCCAAGCATATTCAGAACTTGGCCTTTCTTCTAAGACGAGTTACCAGCTGTGATGAGGTGAACCTACTGGCTCGTTTTACACAGGCTACAAAACAGTCATCACATGGTAAGAACTTTAAATCACAGTGACATGGTCTGGAGTCAGACAGCCATAGGACATAAAAGGTTCCAGAATCTATTACCAGATTGTTGAGCCTCTTGGCCAACAAGGATAGATTGTACATCTTTATTGGCAGCTCAGTTAGTATTTACTTATTCATTTTACACCGTTTAGTCTTTCAGAACTCTCTGAAGATAACTATTTGGGCTCGAGGGTGTACCATACACGAGTTGCTCGGCAGCTCCATCACCTTCGCTAAAGGTACTTTTCTACCCCTGCTGCCAATGGCCCATTTGGATTATTCCAGAAAGCAAACCTTGGTACAGAAGTCATCCCATGGTCTTTGCCACTCTGAAATCAACTCACAATCCAAATCAGACAGTAGCTAAAAAGTATGTTTACAAAAAATTAGAATTTATTCATGATAAAGGAAAGGTTATGCCAGCTGAGCTGGGAAGTTCCAAGGTCGAGCTGCAAAACTCTGAGATCACTCTGCCGTGCTTAAGTATTGTAGAGCATGTCGGATTTGAGATTTAAATGTATAATTATCAAAAGCATGTACACCCAGTGACTGAGTTAGACAGGCACTAGGAAGATCGAGCCCATCCAGACAATTTCAGAATATTCTCATGAGGACAAATTCAGTCCTGGTGGAACTCCTTTGACCACCGTAGAGTTGGGCTAACTTGCATGCGGGTTCAATTTGGCCTGCAAAACATCAAGAGTTGAACTAGTCTTTTGGTAGAAGAATTATGAGGATACATATTTTTGGGTTCTATTTCTTTTGCTTGTTTTCTTTGTTTACACTGGACTTGATCTGAGGAAGCCTCATTTTATTTTATGTTGATTCTAGGATTCTAGTATGTTGAAATCCCAGTGTCTCTAGAACAGGAAAGAGCAGTTAACACCTTGTTGTTGATTAGCTTTATTCTAAAGAGCCCTGAATAAATGTTGCCTCCTTCCTCCTCTATTACCACCCCATCTGTTTTGTTCTGACTTCAGTTTTATAAACTAGCAAATAAAGAGACACCCTGGTGATCAGCTAATCTGCAAACATGAGCTCTTTCTAAACAACTGTATTTTCTGACCAGATGTCTCCCAACACATGGGGAGAAGCACTGATTTCTTTCTTTACTACCGAGAGTGACTAAATTATCATTGTCTTTAAGAAGGAATTCAGAGAAGAGCTGCAAAAATGATTAAGGGACTGGAGAAACTGACACAAGGAAAGATTTAAATGAGCTAATTAGGTATAGCTTGGGTAAACAACAACCAGTTTTATTGTCTACAAGGATCTGAAGATTGTAAACACCAAAGAAGGTTAGGAATTGGCATAAAGGGTTATGAGTAAGGACATGTCTATACGTACAGTGCTGCAGCCGATGGTGGGCAAACTACGGCCCAGGGGCCACATCCAGCCCTTCAGACGTTTTAATCCGGCCCTTGAGCTCCTGCCAGGGAGTGGGGTCAGGGGCTTGCTCCACATGGCTCCCGGAAGCAGTGGCACGTCCCCCCCTCTGGCTCCTACACGTAGAGACAGCCAGGGGGCTCCGCAAGCTGCACCTACCACAAGCGCCACCCCCACAGCTCCCATTGGCCAGCAAACAGGGCCAATGGGAGCTGTAGGGGCAGCGCCTGCATACAGAGCAGTGCGTAGAGCCGCCTGGCCGTGCCTCCACCTAGGAACCGAAGGAGGGACATGCCATTGCTTCCGGGAGCTGCTTGAGGTAAGAGCCACCCAGAGCCTGTACCCCTGACCCTCTCACACACCTCAAACCCCTGCCCCAGCCCTGATCTCCCTCCCGCCCTCCAAACCCCTCGGTCCCACCATCCTGCACCCCAGAGCCTGCACCTGCAGCCAGAGCCCTCACCCTCACTCCTGTCCCAGCCCAGAGCCCCCTCCCGCACCCTGTACTCCTCATTTCTGGCCCCACCTCAGAGCCCGTACCCCCAGCAGGAGCCCTCATTCCCTCCCGCACCCCAACCCCCAATTTCATGAGCATTCATGGCCCACAATACAATTTCCATACCCAGATGTGGCCCTCGGGCCAAAAAGTTTTCCCACCCCTGCTCTATGCTGATGGGAGAGAGCTCTCTCCAGTCGGTATAATAAAACCATCTCCACAAGTGGCAGAAGCTACGTCAGTGAGAGAAGCTCTCCCACCGACATAGCGCTGTGCACACTGGCACTTATGTCGGTGTAACTTGTCACTCAGTGGGGTGGTTTATTCACATCCCGAGCAACATCAGTTCTATGACATAATATGTAGCGTCGACATAGCGTTAGACTTATTACAGGGTGACCTAAAAGCCATCTCTTCTCCTGTTGTTCTACAGTACTGCCAGAAACTTTTGCTTGGTTTTATTTGTCCAGCAGAACAGTGGAATCTGCTGGCAATTTAACAAGTGCACAGACTGTTACCTGGGGTTTTTAGAACTCCCAACACGGGCAACTTAACTATTTTACTCCAGGTGGTGTAAGGAATAAATTAATAGGAACATAGCACTTCCGTTTGATAAGATTTATGCAAGTAAGCGTGCTTTATTTAAAACGGCAATTTATTAGATTTAAGCACATACAAACATAAGCAATAGGCTTAGAACATTCCAGATATTTACCTAATATCGGGAACGGTATTCAGTAATTAACAGCAGGTTTGCAGTGGCCAGTTCCTTACCCACCGGGGAGAAAGGGTGTCAGGAAAAACGTTTTTTAAGATGGCTTTTGAGGACTGCTTTAAAGTACACTTTATTAGCTAATTTTTTATAACTAACATTTACAAAACACATAGATGATAATGATCCCTACTATATTATTACTTGTTTTAACTTTTAATATGAAAGGTGTTTAGACTTAAGGTTTTTTAATCACCAAGGTTTTTAGTTTTAATTGCTTACTTGTTTGTTTTTTCCTCCCATTCTGATTAGCAGAAACTGTAGCTAGTTTTAACCTTGCTTTTAAAAGCCTGTTTTTAAATTAACCCTTAACTATGTGGTGTTTTATTACTTTAGGGTGGCTGAATGCACATAATATGGTTGCAATTAACTTGATCACATTCTGGGGTATATACACCCCTCAAATCCAGGGCAACAAGACCAACAAAGGACGATCTAGGCCACTGTTTTTCCTCACAAGGAAATTAGATTCCAATTACATCTACCCATTGGCTCCAGCCCACCTCTGCTCCTAAGCATCCCATCCCAGCTAGAAAGACACCTGGCTGCAATTTACACAAATGCTGTATGATACTTTAGGAGTTCAGAATGGTCTCAGACTAGGGAGAATGGCTGCTGGGAACAGCAGCTGAGGGGAATTAGACCCTTTTTATGAGGACATCATATTATTTTAAATATATGACCATCCTAGTTGCCACTTTTGTGCTGGACACAAAACCTCAAAGAGCAGAGTAGCACAGGCAAATAAAGGGTTAGGCACGCCCAAACCCTAAAAGCAGACATGAACCAAAACGTTCAGACATGGGTGTCTAAAGTTGGGCACTGAACTAAAAGCAGCCTGGTTCCCAGAGGCTCATTGGCAGTGCTCACTGAAGTCAGTGGGACTTGTAGGCACTCTGGAACCCCTGAAAAATCACGGCACTTTTATTTAGGTGCTCTATTATTAGGGTCTTTTCATTGCAAAGAAGAGGCTCAACACTTGTAGAGGAAGCAGAAAGCAAGGAGGAGCCAGTAGTGTATGACCTGCCAACTTGCTGCAATTACCAGCAAGTGCTCCACAGGCCTTCAGTAATCCACAGACCACAGGTTTGGAAGCACTCTGCTAATGAAAGTGGAGAGAAAAAGGCAAGAACTTTTGGAGCCCAGGTTTTATTTTGGGTCCCTCTTCAGGCTAAAATTATTTTGAATAAAGAATAAAGCCGAAACACAAAGCTCAAACGCTGAAGATCAATGTGGTGTGTCAGAGACTTTCAGTGACAGAGATAAACAAAAGTGTGAATTCTGATTAAATCACAAGCGGTGGGACATCAGATAAACCCTTGATGGGGTTTATTTCTAAAAAAAAGGAATTACTACGCCAAGATCTGGCACTACTGTAGCTGCTCAATCCTAAACTAAAAGCCTCATAAGCCGTAGACAATAACAGCAATATTTTTTTCCATGCTTTTATCTCCATCAGTTTTATTACAATAATCTCTGTGAAGTAGGTCACATTGTATGTGCAAGGGCCAGCGCCTTAAAAATTAATCTTAGTCCATAATTCAGAGATCGTAACTACACACACTGATCAAATGCAGTAATTTGGGGGCAGCTTTCTGCAACCTTCTGTACCATACAATTAGGGGGAACGCAGTTAAGGACAACTAAGCACTGTGACCAGGAGCCTTAGGGATTCTACAAAACAAGTTCGCTTTCAGCACTGTCAGTGATGAGCGCGATGGAGTAGCTGTTGGCTGATTTATCACACAGGGATTTTCCATTGTGAAGTGCAGATGACTCCTTTTGCATCTGCATTTTTCTTTCTACAGCTGGTCAAGTGATACTTGCAATCTCTTGTCATTTGTAGATTTCTCCTACTTGCTTTTTCATAGCTGGGGTTGTTTGAGGGTTAGTAGGAGTTATAAAGCATTTAGGAGTGGCAGGGGAAGCAAAACAGAGGCCAGGCTGTGGTAGGCTTTCTGCTTTTTTGCAGATTTGTTTTTTCAGAATTGCTTAATGTACATTTTTTAAAAAAAAACTTTGTTTTTAAATAGGGGTAAGTGCAACACAAGAGCTAAATAATTAAGTAGCTGAACAGAGTATCCAATCATTGCCAAGTATTTGGATTTGGACCTTTTATGTTTTAGGTTTTCACACCCATCAATATAAGAAAAGCAGGAAGCGGAGCACTTGCCATCCTGGCTTTCCTAAAACAGAGTCAAAAGGAAAAGTGATAATTGCTGCTCATTTTTGTTGGCTATGCTCTGCCTACATTATAACTGAAATTGTAATAAGGTGGATTCAGATTTGAATCCCCCAGATCCAAACCCATCCCTGTGTGGTGATTCAAATCCTAAACCAGAAGGCTCTTGTTTTCAGATGTGTCCTAAGGGGGGAGGAAGCTTGCAAGATCAGCGTGGCTCACTAGATTTTTGCTAAAAGAACAGGAGTACTTGTGGCACCTTAGAGACTAACAGATTTATTAGAGCATAAGATTTCGTGGACTACAGCCCTAGTCCACAAAAGCTTATGCTCTAATAAATTTGTTAGTCTCTAAGGTGCCACAAGTACTCCTGTTCTTTTTGCGGATACAGACTAACACGGCTGCTACTCTGAAACCTAGATTTTTGCTACTTTCTTCCATAATCTGTAGCAAGCAGCTGATGAAATTTAGGGTACTGACTGCCACTCTGACCCCAATTTAGCCCTAGTTTGGTGTCAAAAAGGGAAATTTAGAGTTCAGGCTAAAATCTAATCCAGACCCAAACAAACCTCGTGGGCTCATCATTTACCCATTTTTGCCACAAAGTGGCCTGGCTATCTTTGCTGAGTCTCACCTGTCCATTTCCTGTATAATCTGATTTCTGGAAATTCTGAGGTGAACTATACTAGGGGATATTTTTTCCACCTTCTTCCCACCTCACTTACATTTATTTACTCTTTGTTTCCATACATCATTTTTCTCTCTAAGGCAGGGCTGCCCAGAGGATTCAGGGGGCCTGGGGCAAAGCAATTTTGGGGGCTCCTTTCATAAAAAAAAAGTTGCTATACTATTAGGGTTACCATACGTCCTCTTTTTCCCGGACATGTCCGGCTTTTCAGCACTCAAACCCCAGTCCGGGGGGAATTGCCAAAAAGCCGAACATCTCCGGGAAAATGCCGGCTAGGCACTTTCCCTCCCGCAGCGGCTCTGCTCCTCCCCTGACTCTTCGGCTCTGTTTAAGAGCCAAACTGCCCGAGCACTATGGGCTTCAGGCAGCCCCCTTGCCTCCGGACCCCAGCCGCCGGCCGGGCACTTCCCCTCCTGGGCTCCGGCGGCGCAGGGTCCGGAGGCATGGGGGCTGCCCAAAGCCGGTAGTGCTGGGGCAGCTTGGCTCTTAAACAGAGCCGAAGAGTCAGGGGAGGAGCAGCGCCTCTGGCCGCGGCGGCTCTGCTCCTCCCCGACTCTTCAGCTCTGTTTAAGAGCCGAGCTCTATGGGCTTTGGGCAGCCCCCATACCTCCGGACCCTGTGCCGCCGGAGCCCGGGAGGGGAAGTGCCCGGACGGGGGCGCAGGGTCCGGAGGCATGGGGGCTACCCGAAGCTGGTAGCGCTCAGGCAGCCCTTTCCGCATGGCTGGGAGTGGGAGGGAGGAGGGGGAGGAGTTAGGGTGGGGAAGGGGCAGAGTTGGGGCGGGGCTGGGGGTGGGGTCAGGGCCCGTGGAGGGTCCTCTTTTTTTATTTGTTAGATATGGTAACTCTATATACTATAGAATACTATATTCTCATGGGGGCCCCTGTGGGGCCTGGGGCAAATTGCCCCACTTGCTCTTCCCCTCTCCCCCCCGGCAGCCTGCTCTAAGGTAAAGTTAAACATGCTTGTGAGGCCTATTGACTCATCTTATCTCTATGGTATCTATGTAGTTTTGTATGTTATATTCCTGAAAACTAATTCAAAAATGTTAATTAAAAAAATAAAGGTGGGAGGATCTGGATCAAATCCTATATTCTGAAATTTGTAATTTCATTTAAAAAACAAAATCTTGATCTCAAATCTGGCATTGTTTATCCAGGCAGGAACTTTGCAAGGCGTGATTCCTTCTTGAATAAGGCTCTTTCTTACTAAGTAACCTTCTGAAATGCATCTGTTTAGGCTTCCAAGAAGTACAAGAATTACACTGCTTTTTCTTCAGTGGCCTTTTGGGAAATGGTTAGAAGTTCTTTCCTATTAATCTTGTTATTCAATTAATATCTGGAAAAAATTCATTTTCTCAATCTCATGTAAATTCCATGTTTATGTGATCACTGCAATACATTTTTCTCTATGACTATGAAACTGTTAATTAGATACATATAGGGTACATCTTCATTGCAGCCAGGGATGTGAGTGACAGCAATGTAGACATACCCATAATATAGTTGGTTAGACTCACTGCAGGACTGGGGACCCTAATTTGGTAACTAGTCAATGACTTATGCATATGAGTAACTTTACGTACATGATTGGTATCATGGACTACAATGGAACTATTCACATGAATAAAGTTTCTCACAAACATCAGTCTTGGTAGGACTGGGGCCTTAGATTATGTTTATTGTTAGCACTAAACAGCTGTATAACAAAGCTTGTATTCAGGACCTGGCCCTGTTCCCACTGAAGTCTAAATGAATTCTGCCATGGACTTCAGTGGGAGCAGGACTGGGCCCTAATACATTTGCTTCTCCCAAACAGAATCCTTTTATGAGTCATAACATTGTTTCACGTGACTTCCCTCCCACTCCTGTTAGTAATTTATGGATATAGAAATAGCCAAAGTAGGATACATTACCCCGGTGACGTCCATAACCTTAATCGCAGCAAGCTGTCCTGTTTTAACATGACGACCCTATGAAAGAATAAAAGGAATAGTTTAATTTTTATTGAATTATATTACATACTGGCACCAAGAAAATGATTGCAATAGGCCCCAATTCTGTAAAAGTTTACTCACAGGAGTAGTCCCACTGACGTCAACAGGGCTACTCGTGTGAGTAAGGCTTTTCAGGGCTAGGTCTGGGATGAGTAACCTCATGCACAACACAAGTCTGACATAAATTTGTCACTGTATCACTGTTTCAATAACATTATTAAACAATCTTATTGCTTTGGCAGCATTCCAACATGACTGATTTGTCTTGAGTACCCGCTGAGCATCCATTGTGTGAAACTTTCATTCCACCCACCATGTGTTTGATCAGTGAGTGAAGGATTCTTAGTGCTTGTTACATTTTCCCCACAAACAAGAGCTCTGCTAGCATCGCTCAGTCCTGAACTACACTCCCTTCATATTCCTGTACTGGGTCTCTCTCAAGCAAAGACAATCATCTTGCTGCAAACTATCCATTATGGATAAATGCCTACTAGGATACAGACCTACACTAATTTCAGTCCATTTCTGTCCCGAGCCAGGGTTTGAACCCAGCCCTAAAGGTAGCATGGTAACACAATGGAACAGCTACCCTCTGACCATTCCCTTTTTATATAAATCAGATACACTAACAACTGTTCAGTCAGGGCCTGATCCTGAGGAAGTGCTGGACATGTGGAACTCAAGCCCCAAAAGAGAACATGATGTCATTTGGTGACTTCCTATTGACTGAGTTTGGAACAGAGCTTAACACACATTTATTTTATCTATAACAACAAAACCAAACACCCAGACAAAACCATTAAGGATGTAAAAAAATTATTCTTTTGCTTTGAATTTTTCCCCTCTACTCTGAAGCAAAAGTTCACTGTGTGACTGGACAGAAGAGTGACTAATATACCTCTGAGACTGCACTTTGATGCTACATGAGGTCCTAGAGGTGGAACAAATTAGTAGAGTAGACTTAATTTGATGTGGACATATTACAAGACTGAAAACGTGCTAATCAGCGTAGCAGTCAACTTCTGAGGAGTTGAGCCTCCATGAATGAACTAGGACAAAAATGAGTCTTTTTATAATATATATTATATATATAAAATATAAAGTCACAGAAAAATGTCCAACCACTCTAGGGTTTAAATTCTTGGCCAAACCTCAGGGGGAATTTGACAAGAAAACTTGGTGGGTAATGATAGATATTAGCATAGTTACAAGGAACATTTTATTTAAATAAATCCCGGGAAGATAAAATGTCAAATTAGTTTTCAATGCCTTAGTTTAGCAATCTGAAGGAATTTTTATAAACAAATTTGTTATTTCACCGTGTTCTAGGTCACACTTTGCACTTATTCAAGCTTGAAAAGTGAAAACTGGCTGGTCACTTTCTTTTCCTCTTGACTAGGTTTCACTTTCTGGTTCTCACGTATTAGCACAGAACTGTTGTGTTTTGATGCAGAATGTTGCAGGGGAAGCTTTAAATCCAAAAATCCCATTTTCACTGAATTAAAATAAATATCAATAACGAGTAATAATAAATACAATAAACGGGCTTCATGTGTGTAATACTGTCCAGCTCAATTGAGGAAGTAGAAAGAGAAAGCCGCAGAGAACCTTGTGTGTATAAATGGCAATGGCATCAGATGCCCATGCCCACCCCCATAAAAAAATAACTAGACAGGTAAATACATGGAGAGGATGGTTACATAGATAGAACTTTCCAATGGCTGGTTCCACCTACTATTACAGCCCACCACTTAGAGAAAGAGGAAAGTAAAAAATGAAGAAGAAAGCTCAGCAGGCCTCACATGCAAATAGTACTCCAGCTTCATCTTCTGGCCCTGTGTTTTACACATGGATTATATGACAAGGCCTGTAACTCGCGAATTGGACTTTTAGCCACTTGTGATGCTGCAGTATGACACATAGTAACTGAACTGCTTTATTGCTTACGCCATCGTCTTTCAAGATGGATGATTGCCACTGATACTTAGATAACAGTTCAGGAATTCTCCTTGGACTCAGGTAATACAGACCGGATTATAAACCCACCAAAGTTAATAGGAATCTTCCCACTGATTCAATAGGCTTTGGATCAGATCCATAATGCTGAAGATCCCATGTTTAATCTCCACTGAGAATTGTGCGTCTGGACATACAACACGATGGTTTTATTTCACAAACATTTCATATTCTGATTTTTTAAAACACTGTTTTAAATTATACCTACATTTTGGACTCCAATTAACTGACCATGCCCTTTACGGAAAATGTTTAGCTAAATTAAAAGTTCTGACAAACATGTATACATATAAACGCACCCTTGTTATTGGATTCATTGGAATATGAATTTATATTAACCCTTTATTTTTTGGCAACTGATAAACTGACAAAGAGTTGTAAAAAGACGATTGTTGGACAGCACTTGAGTAGGTAATTTCTTGATGGAAAAATGAGTGTATGCACGTGCGTTGGGGGGATGGGAGGGGATACGACAAAACAAAGAACCCAAACTGTTGACTGTGACTGTCTCTTAAAAATAGCAAACCACAAATAAAAGCTGTACAGTCAGAATGTGTCAGCAGATAAGGTCACACTGGTTCAAAAACAACCCCCACTAGCAGTGAAACAGAAAAACTGACGTTTAAAAAGCGAGACTATGAAAAGGCTCATTTTCTTGAGCTTTCTGGACTATGAGGCACAGCCACTGAACGGCTAGTTCATATGCAAACTGTTCACTTTTTCATTACATTCTATAGCACAATCTATTTTTGTACCATAATGAAGTGCTGCATTTTGCTCAGTGCTGATTTCCTTCTCCCCACAAATGAATCACACATTATATCAAAACTGCTCACATCAAATGTTCTCATTCTCTCTCTCTCTCTCACACACACACACACACACAGCAAGGATGCAGAATGTAAATAGGAAAGAAAATGAAAAGAAAGGGTGCGTCCTCCGAGAAAATGTGTAGGCAACTATTTTTATGCACTGGTGCCAATAAAGAAGGCTCACCCATTTTCCTAATGATTGTTTGTATCACAGCAGCACCCAGAAGCCCCACTGTATAAACAGAGTGAGAGAGACCATGTCCTCCTGAGCTTACAATGAATAGACAGATGGTAGAAGGGGAAACGGAGGCACAGCAAGAAGTGACTTGTACAAGGTCACATAGCAAGTCAGTGACAGAGCCAGAGGAAGAATCCAAAGCTCCTGAATGACACTCCTAGGCCTACCTTATGATCGGATTCTGTCTGGGGCTTAGTTGCAGCTCTCACACAATGGAATTTGGTCCTGAGATTTTAATAAAAGAGCCCCAACGTTCCCCAGTACGATTCAGCAGTTTGGTAACTGTTGACTGTTTTGTCTTTCTAAAAAATTACTTAGTTATTTTAGAATATCTATTCTTCAGGAATGATATGACGTGAGGTCATAGGAGACAGAGCCTTTCCATGCTGAATGAGATACTGCAAGTGGAACAAGTTACTGAATTAGAATTACATGGTCACCTCATTGAATATGATCTTATTCAATAGTCAGCAAAGGGCTAGATCCTGCTCTATTAAAATCCATGGGTTTCCATTGACTTGAATGGGGCAAGATCAAGCCCCAGAGCGCCAAACCTGCACCGAGAGTCAACAAGCGAGGAACCCCGGATGTATGAAAAGTCACCAATGGCACCAGGACAGTGTTTGTGTCATGATGCGGTGATGTTTGCAACATGCTGCCGCAGGATCAGGACAGCAGTATGTGCCAAGTGGATCCCAGAGTTCAAAACCTTTTAAGAGGCAACTGCAAGTAATAATATATCATTTTACATTGACACACAGTAGAACCTTTGAGTCTACGGCCTTGCAATCTTACAACCTACTGCTCTAATTTTGCCAGGCACAGACAGACCCTACACCCCTATAGGAGCTCTGCTGAAGTAAACATTACTGAAAAAACAGCCACCTTTTGGGGGAAAGGGTAGTAAATGGCACAAAACACAGTGCATTAAAAGAGGACAGGAGGGAAAGTGATTCCAGCCAAGAATACGGGTGCAAAGCCTATCTCTTGTGAAAATAGGAGAGGGGTCTGATTTTTTTAATTATATATTTAGGAAGTTTTAATGGGTTCACAAATTCTAGCCATGCAAATATCAGAGAAAACAATAATAATGAGAGTGAGCTTCTGTTTATAGAAACACTGTACAGTAATATCATCATCAGATCTCTCTATTTAACAGGGTGTTAACCATAGTACAGAGTGAACATCTGTATTCTGCCTACAACATGCTGTTTCTCGTGACTATTAAATCGAGAAATCTCTGTTTACACATGTTTTCTATGTGTCTATCAAATGTTAATAGGCAAAAATATTGGACAAGTATGTTTTTTTTGGCAGGTGATTTTTTTTTTTTTTGGTCTGAGTATTGAATAATGGTAACCAAATATCTCAGTATCTATTTGTCCTTTGTCTAGTTTGCTGGGTACATAATTGGTGTGGTAAGTTCCTTAACAACCACCTCCCATATTTTTTGAACCATTACCACACGGTTCCACAGAGAGTCTTTGACTATAAGAGCTGATCTCATCAAATTCTATGGGCCCAATTCTCTGGTTTGATTCATCCACTTTGCTCAAAAGTAGACAAACTGTCCAAAAGTGGCCCCTTCTGCCTAGGGGTACTCTCTACTGCCATAAAGCTGAGGAGGTAACACCGCCGCCTCTGACTCCAGCTTAAGCCTCCTGCCCCTGATATGGGGGGGGGGGCATGCCTGGGGCATGGCAGAGTGGAGCCCCAACATACCCAATCCTCCACTGGCATAAAATCACCTAGGGACCTTACACCAACGTGGTGAGTTAGAGGTGCTGGGTGATGCAGGCTCCCTGAGGGCCTCCCACTTCACTGCATCCTTTGTGAGTTTAAAACCACAGAACCGTGGGAATTCTAGTAGCTTTGACTTGTGACTTTATCTTGTATTAACTTAAGTTGGTGTCGTATTAAAAAAAAGCGCACATTGGGGAATTTGAAACTATGGTTTTATCAGAGTTTGCACAGGACTAAAATAGCTTCTGGAGACCCTTGACCTTAAGGCTCTGCTGCCAGAGAGAGACATAACATTAGGGAAAACAAATACAGATGGGATTTTTCTTTAGGAAATATCTTCCTATCAACTATAGCATTTCTCATTCGTATGGTATAAACATGGAGGGAACGGAATGTCTCAGCTGTTGTAGCAGGTTCGTTTTGTTCAGAATATCATGCGGAAATATTACAGTCTTTGTCCAGCATCAATCTTTGCAAATTGTATGAACAAAACTGGGTCACTGGAGAGAATCCTGGAGTCCTGGGGGAACAGCATTACCATTCAGTATTCCAGGACATGTGCTTTGGTGCACAAGAAAGGAAAAACTGGAGCAAACGTGCCACCAGACTAAGCACTCTCAGCAGCCGCCTTTCCCAAAGGAAAGCTGAGATCGCTGTTCTGATTGCATTTTCTTGGGGGAGGAAAAAAAACCCAGGAAGAATGATTGTTAATATGTGTATTAAAAATCAACTGACTAAATTCTCCTTGGGTATTGATCTGGAGTAACTCTGCTAATGTCAATGTAGAATTACTCTGGTTTTACAGTGGTGTAATTATCTGCAGCATTTGACCCCATACGTTGCTTATGTTTTATGCTGAAACCATTGTCTGGATATCTGAGGACAGCCGGCCCTTCTCAGGCTCTAACACCACCCCTTCCTGCAGATTAAAAAGATCCATTACATTATCTTGTCCTTAGCAGGGTACGGATTTGCCAGTCATTGCCAGACACCAGAGCTCTCACCAGGGATTTACAGCCACGCAGTTGTTGTGGGTGGACTTCGGATGTGCGTGAGGTGGCTCTGCAGGCAGCAGAGCGATTTCAGAGAGCGATACGGCATTTCATTCCACCTAAATTTATTACTTCAATAGGAAGCCAGTTCGCCCACTGGGACTTCTCACTCATTTAACAAGGGGATTTATGCAGCCAGAGAGGCAGATGTATTCCAACAATGCACCAAGAGCATTGTATAAAATGAAAATATTATTGCACAAGTTTAAATGTAGATAGGCAAAGAAGGAGCAGCAGCTGGTTTGATGGCTCCTACGTTGTTTCAGACTTTACACACACAAATTTGCACAAGCCCAAGCTAAAATTATGCCTCGTCCAGGCACCAAAGCACTTGGGAAAAAGGAGAGGACGCAGGCAGCCCACATCCTCTCCAGCAAATCCACACAGGAGCACAAGGGTGGAGAGTTTGCAGCCCCAGAGGGCGTATTTCATGGTGAGGCATTGACTAAACCTACCGAATAAGTATAGGATGGGGCACCCCTCCCAGTGCTCCCCTTAGGCCACCCCAAGGCATTATGGGTGAAGTCCTGGACCCACTGAAGTCCCCTCACCCCGTTGACTTCCTTGGGGTCAGGATGCCACCCAATGCCTCTAGACACTGCTCTTTGGACAGCACCTGTTCACCCTCCCAAGCATAAGCCATTAGGGATGCACTGCTGATAAAGTACCCTGATTTTCAGGAAGGGAGAAGAGATACGTATAATATCATTTATTTAGATAGCATAATTCATGAAAACAGATCCTCCAGCTGCCAAATTCACCTTGGCTTGCTCTGCCAGAGCGTCCCCAAACCTATAGACACTAATTAAAGCAAAGGGAGCAACAGCAGGGGATACAATCAAGGCTCATGGAGCGTTCAGTAAAGCGGTGGCAATGGATGGGGAAAGTGTAACACCGACAGACCCCAGTAGTCAGCAAGTGGGATTGAACCTGGGACCTCTGGAGCTAAATGCATGAGCCTCTACTGCATGAGCTAAAAGCCACATGGCCCTTAGCTAAAGCTGTAACAGATTTATTAATCTCCAACTGGAGGGGACAAAGCACCACACCCAAGAAGTGTGTGGGTTACATAAGCAATAATGAAATTTAAAACACTAAATTCATAGACGTTGCCTGCTCTTGTAGTTCCAAAATGAATCACTGGGGGTAGCAGTGGGCACAGCCCCAGCTGTTTTGCCAGAGCGGAAAAATGTTTTCAGAGCCGCCCCTTGCTCATGCGCAGCAGCTGAGCCAAACAATAAAATACAATAAAATAAATAAAATAAAGGCTGGCCATCAGAGAAGCAACAACAGCTGGCCAATCAGAATGGAGAGGGGGAAAAACAAAACAGTCGAGTGGCACAGCACCCCCTGAAAGAAGGCATCTATGGGCCTATCTACCACCCAGCTCATAGCAGTTCTTTGTGGGTCCATTAGCATGAGATCAGCAATTCCAACTGTGAAAACATAGGTTGTTCTTTGCACTTCCATAATGTCTTCCACCTAAGACTCTCACAAGGGCTTTATAGACATTAATCAACTAAACTTCACAAACAGCCCTGTGAGATAGGCCGGTATCATCATCACTAGCGACAGACCCAAGGAGCACAAAATATTTAGCTTAACAAAGAGAAGAAGGTTAAGGGGTGACTTGGTTACAGTCTATAAGGGCCTATACTGGGAACAAATATTTGATAGTGGGCTCTTCAATCTAGCAGACGAAAGGTATAACAAGATCCAGTGACTGGAAGTTGAAGCTAGGCAAACTCAGACCGCTGTGTCTCACTACCACAATCACTTTGCCCCAATTTATCCTAGCCTTAGTATGGTGATAAAACACACTGACCCACTACTCCGAGATTTATGGTGCTCAGTATTAATATAATTATCAATATTGCTAATATAAAGCATTTAGAAAACATGCAGGATACTTTTAGGCAAATGTTGATATTTTGTTTTGTACTACAGGGGTGAAAAGCACATATAGATTAGATAGAATTGTGAAAACCGAAAGCAGCTATGTACAGTATAGGAATAAAGGTAGCATCAAATCTTTACATATTACTAACCCTTATGGTGACAACTAACACTTTCTACAGCATTAGTCAGTAACCACATCCTGTGCAAAGCACTTGCAAACTTAAGTGTATGCACCTGAAAATTAGAAATATGACTTCAAAGACTGTTAATATTCCAGCAGTGTGTCAGAGCTCGTTTTAATAGGGATTTGTTGTCATGGAACAGCGTAACTGGTCTGGATCTATGCAGGGAATTGTGTAAGATCAGCAAACATGCTCCTTTTGACAGAAGAGAAACAATTTATTTCAGTTCAGACTAGGCCTAAATCCAGCATGAGCAGAAGTGTCTAACTTGTGTCAAGTGCTAAAACTGCTTAGTGGGTACTGTGCACTTCCACATAGAGGTTACAACTTGATACCCAGATCTCAACATGAACCAAGAACTTGAGAAAGAATATGTCCCATGGTGCTGGGGAAATGTCCACAGGCCAATTCTGGGAAAACCAAGACGAGAATTATTTACTTCCCAAGGCAGCTGTCCCAGGTTCTGTTTAGAGCTTGACAAAGCCAAAGAGATTTTTGGGTCCCCTGAGTTCAAGAGAAGCTGTGTTCTGATCCCCTGGATCATGTAAGGAGAGCAAGAAAAGGACTGTTGATGCCAATTGCTGCCGCATCTTCTCTCTAAAGGCCTGATTAAAAGCCAACTGAAGCCAATGGAAAGAATCTCACTGATTTAAATGGGCTCTGGATTAGGCCCTAAGGCTGAGAGAAGAAAGGGGTGAAGTGTTGAAGATTCCTCAAACAAATTGCAAAGACAGATACCCAGAGGGCATCTCTTGGCTGATGAGAGGGACAGTGCAAGTCTACTTCACAGTAGTCTTAGAGAAGTACTGTAGATTGAACCTGAAATGTTTAGCCTGTATACAATCCTGGTTTATGCTGTAAAATGCATGTGCATTGCCACTCCTTTTATTATTCCATTTTTTAAAACTGCCAGTTTTGTTGCTGCGTATCAAAACTACAGACTTTGCTTCTCCTTTACATTAACATCAGTGTAAGCAAACTTTGACACTAGCTTATTTCTGGGGAGCTACCATTTACACGGAATTTCTCTCACCTCCTTCTCCTTCCAGACTCTCCCAGCCAGATGCCCAGCATGTAACCCCTTCCACTCCCTGACCCAGGCAGCTGGCAATGACCTTTGCTCAGGAGAGAGAGAAAGCGAGGGCTGCTCAGGCAGTTTGTAGGAGGGAAGAACTAGGCTACAGAGTTCCCAAGGCAGTTAATGTAGCCTTCAACCTTACAGTAAAGCAAGCTTTGTGCAGGAGCAAGGTCCACCCACATGGAACTCATTGCAGGATTTGTGCCTTGGTCACTTCCCAAGAACAGGGACGTTTCTCACATTCCCTTCCAACTCGCCTGGACTCTTATAGACTTGTAGACTTCAAGGCCAGGAGGGACCATCATGATCACCTAATCTGACCTCCTGCACATTGCAGGACACGGAACCTCACCTTCCCACTCCTGTAGTAGGCCCATAACCTCTGGCTAAGTTACTGAAGTCCTCAGATCTCCATTTAAAGACTTCAAGTTATAAAGAATCCACCATTTACTCTGTTCAAACCTGCAAGTGACCCATGCCCCACACCACAGAGGAAGGGGAAAACCTCCTAGGATTTCTGCCAATCTGATCACTGTCCCAGAAAATGACACCCCACAGCTCCTACTCAAATCTCCCTAAAACATCAATAAACTTCTCCCCTCCAGCTGAGCATGTTGAATGGTTCTCTCCACTCCTTTGAACCAAGTATTTGACTTGCCTTGTGAAGTCGCTTCAGCTTCCTTTGCTGTTCTTGGGAGACACCCCTCCTGCCAAAACCCTGTTAATTTGTACTCTGCAGTATGTAGGTCCCTTCAGAGGCAGTGTAGACCATGGCTGTCACAAAAAATGGCGGGCTTCCTTCTGTGAGATCAGAACCATGCACTGGCACAGCAAGGTTGGAGCTTGCACGGGAATTCTGTGACTAACATTTGTCACAGTTGAAGTTTAGCAATGTGTGCCGAGACTTTTATAAAAAAAAACACACATTTCTGTGTAATCTTTGGTTGAAAAACGTTGGAGTTTTCTTTTAAATCATTGTTAGAACTGAGGCCCTGCATTCCTCTCCCATGTAATGATGCACAGGTTAATCAAAAACTCTACATGCGTCTTCATGTAGTCTTAGTAGGATGTATTCCCCCCTTCTGGGACCCACAGGGATACAATGCAGGCAAGAGATTGAACCAGAAAAAGCAACAGAGATCTGGGGTCTGCATTAAACCCTACTTTCCTGCCCCATGGGACTTTCCCTCTGGGCTTCTCTCAGCTTTCCTATTCCCCAGCAACTGCAAAATGGTTGCCAGTTAGTGCCTACAAACTGCAGAGTGAAAATTAACAGGGAAGGGTGTTGTGTGGTTTTTTTTTTAAACACACCAAAGAACACAGTTGCTTAAATTTTCAAAAGTAACCAGTGGTTTTGGGTGCCCTCCATTTCTAGGTACCCAACACAGCAAGCAGGAGGCTCCCAGGAGTAGTTCCAAGGCAGAGGACAGGAGCAGCACACAGCAGTGGGGGGAGGGGCAGCTGAACTGCCGGCAATTGATAGCCTGCTGGGCGGCTGCCTCACAGGGAACTTAAGGGAGCGGGGAGCTGATGGGGGAGCTGATGGGGGGGCTGCCGGTCCACCCTGGTTCCAACCACCCACCAGCTAGCTCCAACGGGCTGCTCTTTCTGCAAGCAGTGGGCAAAGCAGGTGGCTGCCAAACAACGTTATAAGGGAGCATTGCACAACTTTAAACAAGCATGTTTTCTAATTGATCAGTAATGTAACAACAGAACCGGGATGACTTTAAGTGAGGAGTTACTGTACTAGACCATGCTTCCTGAGCTACAGCCGGTCTCTGACATTTGCCGAATCTCCCACTCCTCACCCCAATTCCCACTAAATCAATGGGCGTTGGAGAGAATTCAACACCTCTGACAATTTCTATCCTCCTCCCATTAAAATCCATGGGAGCGTTGACTCGGATTTTGTTAAGATTTGCCGCAGGCCTTTCAATAAGGCTTTTTTTAGTTCAAGGCCTCGAAATAAATGACAGAACCAAAGGCCTGCTCCTCCTCCCACTGAACTCAATGGGCAAAACTCCTGTTGACTTAGATGGCTCCTGTTCCCATTGTAAACCACACTATCCTTACCTCCAAGCTTTGGAATAAATAGTGTAATAGTAATTCTGTTATACAGTCTAACACAGACATATACCGGGGCATGCCCAGCTAGATGCCTGAAGAATTAGGCAAAGGGGAATATACTGTTTGCTAAAGAAATTTGAATAAAGTTGTGACCAGTATCGTTATAAAACAACTGCTGAACCCCATTCCTGAGGCTACATAATCTCTTGTGGCTGGTCCACACTAACCCCCCACTTCGAACTAAGATACGCAACTTCAGCTAAGTGAATAACGTAGCTGAAGTCGAAGTATCTTAATTCGAACTTACCGCGGGTCCACAGGCGGCAGGCAGGCTCCCCCGTCGACTCCGCGTACTCCTCTCGCGGAGCAGGAGTACCAGCGTCGACGGCGAGCACTTCCGGGATCGATTTATCGCGTCTAGACAAGACGCGATAAATCGATCCCAGAAGATCGATTGCTTACCGCCGGACCTGGAGGTAAGTATAGACGTAACCTTGGATTGCTAATATTCTCTGTTATTTCTGCACTCAGAAATGAAGGTAATCTGCACTTTATAAATATTATTACTATATTCACTTCCAATTTATAGTAATCTGCTTTTTAACATTTTTATTATTCTTCACCTCTGGTTGAATTCCATATGCATGTTATTTGTTGTAGTCTTTTTTCTTTAACACTTTAGACAGACTACTAAACCCATCTGTTAGCAGCTTTTTAAAAATCTGTATTCAAGTGAATTCCTATCCTAGCTCATCATATCTTTGGACGCCCACTATCATGACAAAGGTATAGCCAATACGTTGGCAAATATGCATTTCATAGTGGAAAATGCAAGCACTAGCTTTTCTCCAGCTGCCTGTAAGTGACAAGCTAAGCGCAAATTCTCCTCAGATCTCTGTGGTAGCCTTCCACTTCGATCTTTTGCCCTCCCTATATATGCTCAATCTCCCAAATGATGACAATTGATCCATACTTATAGTGGGAGCAGAATCCCCAAAGCAGAGTGGTACTGTGCAGATCTGAGATGAGAATTTTGCCCTAAGTCTTTAGTGTGAACGTGATCTTGGAAAACCCCAAATACGTTTAATCATCCTAGTCTCTCTGCTTGTGTGGATGACAGAGAGATACCAGAACAGAGTGAAAGTAATTTTTTAAGAATACTTTTATTCCCCGACCTCTCCCACACACACACTTTGTGGAGTTATGTTATCAACTCTTCCCAACATATGTAGGGTTGGGTCGGCACAGTATTTAGATGGGAGCTATCCAAGGAACTCAGTAAATCCTCCAAGGAATTCAAAACTCTGCGTGCTACAGGAAGTGGTGTGGTGTTTCAGTGGGTAGTGCCCACAAGAGTAATTCATTACTGAATCAATTTCCAAGATGGTGACGGGGGGATTTCATGCTGCTGGAGATGCAGGTAGTTTAGGTAAAACAGATTCTGGCTACCTGTAGTCACTGAAGAAGAGGTCGTTTTGGGGGGAAATAAGCCCCAGGAGCAGCTTGACCTAATTCTATCTTGAGTAAATGTCATTCTGCCTACTCAAATCCCCTGATAGTTTCAATTTTATATGATATGCTTCAAATGCCCTAAGCTGTATAATGTTGCTGTGCACTGTTTAAAAATAGCTGCCATGTTGTAGTTCAAAGAGAGTTGCGTTTCAGTAGTGCATCAGCTGTTATTTTTTAGGTGTAGATAGAGAAACAGAGGATAATAGAGGGAGATGTATGTCAACCACATGCCAGAAATTCCACAAGGCTTTACAAAGCCTCATTCATGAGAGCAAAAAATCCCCCTGAAGTCTATCCGGCTACCCATGTGAGTAATAACTGCTTATGTGAGTAAGGGCTGACAGGATTAGAACTCATGAGAGGTTAAAAAAAAGCTTTCAAATACTTAGGTTTCTAAGATGGTAACAAAACCATCCTCCAACTACACTCCCCAAAATAAGCCAGTTTGCAAGCTTCACTCATGTTGAAATAGTCAGTTTTATTTCCCATCTTTCACGGATATATATAGATATACCACTGCACTGCATCATGATCCATTTGATGATGTAAAAACAAACCAAACAAAAAGAACCAACCAAGCAGCCCCCCGCTTCCCTAAGCCTTTTTTTGTCCCCTGATTTTCTGTCAATGCTTATTTGGGTATTAACCCAAATCTCAGCTTCAAGTTTATTCAAGTGTGACCTTCAAAGCTGTCTTAGTTTTTGATTAAGCATTCATCTGTGCATAAATTCATGCTCCTAATTACCTTCAAAATGTTATCCCAACTATCACTAACTTGATAATGTCATGTCAATATGCAGAAGTAACTCTAATTTCTGTGAATGAGGAAGACAACAAAGTCAGATTTTAAAGGTTGTGTGGCAGCACATTAGAAAAATGTTGGTAAGTTTCCATAAGAAATACACTTCAATTGATTCATTCAAGTGTTTTAGACCAAGGCATTCTGGATATTACATTTATTCAATACAAATATTGGCTGAAGTAAGGTACAACTCAAAGAGGTCACTACTGGTATAAATGAAAAGTGACCGTGTTCGAACAGCAAATAGCAGAAATTCTCAGGGTGAAACACAGGGTGCTGTCCCTTTGTGCAGGGGTGAATTTCATTTTCAAAGAAAAAGATAGGGGTCACTTCACAATCATGCAATAAAGGGCCTGATCCTTCAGTTACTATTCAGGAAAAACTCACATTTTTAAGCAATTGGGAGTTTCGCCTGTGTAAAAACCACCACCAGTGTCCCTACACTCTTATATATCATTTTTCATCCAGGGATCTCAAAGTGTTTTACAAAGAGAGTTATATATCTTTATCTCCATTTCCAATTGGGAAACTGAAGCATTTAAGAGACTTCCCAAAGGTCAACCCACCAGGCCAGCAATAGAGTCAGGAATAGAATCTGGGTCTGCGGAGTCCTATCCTCTAGGCCGCACTGCCTAAGAACTACATGGTTTGTTCCAGAGGTTTTAAGCCCATATCCAAAAGAACAGGGTGAAACTCACCCTCAGGCAAAAGTTTAGCACAAGGCCTATGTGCCATTTAAGTCTCACTTTAAGCCCCAAAACATACATTGCTCATACATACTATTAATTTCACAGCTACTAGGCTCACTCATCTACTGTCTGGTAATACATGCAGAAATTATTCCCCTATATTAAAATGGGCCGACCCAATGCCTACTGAAGTCAATGGAAGAATGAAATGGGGTGGTCATTCACATGGGGTATATGTATACTGCAACTGAAGGTTTTAATCTAGCCAACATGGATAACAATATAAGTGAAGACATGGAGGCATGGGCTTCAATGCCAGCTGTACAAGCCTAGGCTACCAGGACCCTGAGTATGTACTTACATTGCTAGCCCATGCTGCCACATGTTCACTGGTATTTTTATCTATGCTAGCAGGGTAGACATATCCTTAGAAAAAGCCAGCCTTCAAAGCCAGCCCTGGCATAGCTACTCTGGAAGATATGATATTACATCTACTTCCCAGGCACACTGTTGAGCTTCCAAAGTCCAAACCCAATACATAATCCTAATATTGGGAAATTTAAGGAGAAATGTTTGTGTTCCCCAGTTTAAGGCCTCAGATTGAAACCCTTGAGATTCAGCTACCATTTGGTTGTTATTTTATGATGCCTGTGGGCATGTACAAGATCACAGATAATTGAACATAGGAATAAGAGTGCTCTCATATAAATTGTCTACCGCATAATTATCTGAAGATTTCTATAGTGTAACTGAGAAAAGATCCCTTCCACCATTCAGAGAAAATGAACTAATAAATAATCCAAATACACTATATTTTTAACTCAATTCTAGAAGGCCTCAATAAGGAGGAGAAAATAGCTCAACAAAAGTCATCTTAAAAAGGTCAACAACTTTAGATTTGGCTGGACTGGAGTCTCCAGGAAAGTTAAAAGTAATTTTCTTCCTTTACGTTTTTGCTTGAAGCTAAAATAACCAATGGAATGAAACCTAACTCCTGTCATTTTCATGGGCCATTTTTCTCTCTGAAATGTTATGTTAAAAAGTATATCCTTGAATCTTTTAAATCCAATCAACAAAGGCTCCCTCCAAGAAAATAATTAGAATGGCATGTTCCAATTTTTGCCACGTGAGAAATAATCAATTACTTCTCCCACGTTATCACACTGTTCACTCTACCTCTACCTTTGTGCTTATACGCAACTTAGCAAATGGGGTTCCAATCCTATTAAGGGTCTTGTCTCAGGATGAGCTGCACCTTTTAGTAGGATTCTGGTCCCTGCTCTGACCTGTGCCCAGTTTCCCTCCAGATCAATGGAGTTCTGGGACTTGTAGTCCAGGAGCCATTAGAGTTGTAGGCCAGACAGCAAGTCCTGCTGAGAGAGGAAATGGTATAACTGCAAGCCCTTGTATGTTGTGAGGAGAGACATGGAGGAAGTGGGGAGGCTTGTGACATACTTGTGAGCCACTCTATCATATGACTGCTCCTCCAGGTTATTTTGGCACCAAAATTTCACTGTATATTGCAGCCATTCAAGCCCTGTGCAAATCTGAGGCATGAAATTCTGCCCTCAGTTACCTGCTGTAATTATAAATGAGGACAGAATTGACTGGGAGTTATGCGTACAGAATTGGGCATATTTCGTATGCCATTCTTGGTGAATGGATTTAACCACAGCATGAATCCTGCCATGCAGAAAACCTGCAGAGAGGAAGAGAGATGTGCAGAGGGGGGAAGATCTTATCTGAAAATATTCAGATATTAATATTTGATAGCATTATAAAACTATATTCAGTAAGTACTACTGCTGTTAAAATACACTAGTGTTGATGAATTATAATTTCATTGTGAAGAGCAAGGTAAAGTGCTAGGACATGCATCTTCATTGTCACAGAGCATCAAATTAGAACAACATTTGACAGATCCCAACATAATTTGTTCTTGGCTTTTGCAAAGTCAATCTGGGAACATTTATATATTTAGCCTTTAGTAGGAAAGCATCCTAGTAAAAACCCTAAGATGGCTAAAATGCTTGATGAAATAAAAAGAAATGGTTAAATATTTACCTAGGAATAAATTGGGCTTTTTGGTTTTGTCAGAAAATTAGCTGGTCTCCAAGATAAACCATTTGTTTAAAGGAGCACTGTAGTTCTCCACTTAGTTTACACCTTTCTTAATGCTTGCATGAAATAAATCTGAGTTTGAGGAAATCAATTAAAGCATCAAATATTCTAAATATCAGATAAGGTAAGGAAAAAAGAGTCAGGATGTGGATGTGAAGTTTGTAAAACTTTTTTTTGCAAAGAGCAAAATGATGATTCAATAAAAAAAAAAATCCTATTTTCCTTACTTTTGCTTTATTCATTTCCAACAGAACTTAAAGCAAGCATGATTTAGCTTTATGAGCCTGTAGCAGAGTGCGTTCTGCTCCACTCCTGCCTTTTCATGTCATAGAAACTGGTTCAGACTCTACTGACTGCGTATTCACTGTGCCATTTATTTGAGTTCCCTCCACCAACACCTTCACAGTCTTGTGCAACAGTCTATTTACAATATCCCCCTGTGTGTTCAGCCTCCTTCTCAGGACCTGAGCAGAGGTCTCCCTTCCCTAGACTCAGCTAGCTTTGTTCCTCTCCTCCTCCTGGATTTCCTTCCTGTGCCTCTATCACTCTTGAGCTGGTGGGCTAAGTGGCTCATTAGCTAGTGATTCTGGTGGGTTGGATGTGCCAATTACCTTTAATTACCCCAATCCGTTTTCTCCAGGAACTAATTGGTGTCAGAGTGACCAGAGTGCAGGCTCCCCTGTTAACTCCCTGCACTCTGTCACACAGCCTGACCCAACACCCACTGAGATGTGGTGCATCTGAAAGGGAGCGGGGTCAGGAGGCAACAGAAGTGAAATCCAGTCAATTAATGCAAATATATTAGTTAAAATCAAAGCTGCAGAAAACCTGAAAATGACAATTCATCACATGGCAAGGTCTAGACAAAATATGCCTATGGATGAGCAATATGAGGAAGGGCAGGCAGCAGCAGATTATTTCACTTTATTATTAAAGTGCTCTGCAAACCTGGGACTGATCCTGTTCCCACTGGCAGTTTTGTCACTGACTTCAGTGACAGCAGGCTAAGATCCTTTCTGCAAAATACTGCAGTGCAATTTCTGCCATTGCGTTTTTAGTGATTTTGTGCCCTTCCGCTCTGGCTTTTTGGAAACCACAAGAGAAAGCATATTCCGAATAGCACATTTGCTTGGAAGAGGGGCTCATACTGGGCAAAAAACGAGCAAAATGTGGCAATTTTGGGAGGGGTGGAGTCTGGGCCTGTTTTTCATAATAAAATGTAGTTGAGTATCTATTGGGGGAAGGCACAAATGAAAAAATATAGCACATTTTGAGTAGGTTTCCCTTTTGTTTCCAGTATTTTGCACCCTTCTGACTATTCTGTATAATATCTCCTTTAAGCACTTCATACATTGCTTAGTGAGAGCTTCCTGGTTCAGCAAAGTATGTTAAGTACTTGCCTCGCTTTAACCAGGTGAACAGTCCCATTGTGTTTGATGGGACTATGCAGATACTTAAGTATCTTCCTGAATCAGAGCCCAGGAATGCAACTGCTTCCACTAACTGGACAGGAGCAGTCCTGACCCACCACCAATGCAGTTGTGGCGGGCCAAGGATGCAGTGGGACTGGTGTGTTTCCATTACAAAAGGGATGGGAGAGTCCATGCACGGGATATATACCCTTTTTGTGCTGTGGAACACTGTTTGAAGGGGAGGGTTTTCTCTCCAAATAATGTCCTTTTGCCAATGGATCCTTAAATTAAGAGTCCTACTGGGGTTGTCCAGTCATGTACTATTCCCATCAGACTTGAATGCATTCTCTGTGGATAGCATCATCCCATATAATGCAGGGTTGTTTTAATTCAAGAACTTCAGTAATAGGTAACTAAAATCCATGAGAAAGGACGGGACATAAAGTGCAGCCACCCTAAACCTTATTTACTAGCACACTGGGCATTTCTGAAATATATTTTCTTTCTCCCCATTTGAACAAGAGTAAATTGGTTGTTTGCTTAAACAAGGCTTTCTCTCTGATCAATCTGACACTGTCCCCTCGGGGTACTCAGGAGAAAGAGAGAGATCCGTATTGAATAGGACAACTGCAGATTTTAGTCATACTTGCATATTCCTCACATTTCCCATTCTTTCCCGCTCTTATTTAAGAAGTCAAATCAATCCTTGGAAACCATCCAAAAACAAAAGCACAACTTTTTTTTTTTTCTTTTTTAAACCAAGACAGTTTTGTTTTTTTAAATTTAGATGGGCAATTTTTATTTCTCTTTTAGTTGGGACTGTAGAGTCTTAGCTTTCAGAAGAGCATCAAAGCTGGCCGCATATAAATCCTCTCCCAGCACAGAAAGCTCTAATTGCAAAAGACCAGGCTAATGCCCCATGTCGACCGAACAAGGCTGACCTTTAGAGTGAAGTGTTTCTAATCCTCCGTATCAATCCAAAATATGATCAGGGGCATACAAATCAGGGGAGAGCTCAAATTCCATTACTGCAGCTCTACAAGAGATTTGACATTAAGTAAAGAAGGGCAGGATTATTAGATTACTGAACTAAATTGTTAAATTAGCATATTTATACAGCATCAGAAATAACACTGTTTATGGTATGGAGGTGAGCATGACCACCATGTAATGCATCCCCTATTTCTGGACTTCAATTTATTTTGCACCTTTCATCTCCGCACATGGACTCTCATTCTCCCATATTCAGTAATAATTCAAATTAACAAGAACTACCTCCTAATCCTGCCTCTTGCCAACAAGGAAGGAAGAGACAGAGTTCGCTGCTATTTGCTCTTACTTTTGGGAAGCACAGTGATGGCCACCAATATACTGTGTAGCCTTGATCAAAGGAAGTAGCACTAACTCCAGCCTTCTAAACCTCTAAGCAACTTCCAAAGAGGATTTCAAGATAATCACCATTCATTTGTTGCTTGAGGTAGCATTCACAGTGTGCTAGGTGCTTTCCAGACACACAAGGAGGAATGGTCCCTGCCCCAAAGAGCTCCCAGTCTGGGGAGCAGATGTACAGACAGGCAAACGGAAGTACAAGAAAGGAAACAACAAAAGGGATGTTCTATACAAATCAACACAATTCACGATAGGCAGCACAGCAGAAGTGGTTTTTTTCAAAAGGAACTTAAAAATGCAAAGCATCTGGGCCTTTCAGATAAATGCAAGGCGGTCATACCACGCATAAGGGCCCACATGGAAGAAGGATGCTGATAGAGGCACTCCCTAGCTGTCTAAGGGCCATATATACCAACCAGATTGGGTGGAGTCTCTCATTCCATCCTTGAAAATGAGTAAGGGATGGGCAGCTGTTTAACTGCCCTCACCTCAGCAGGTTGGTGTTTCCTCCTCAGCGTGTTCAGCTCTTCCATGGACAAACAGCTCAGGTAGACCATACAGCTCCTACAGGCTCTGTGCTCAGGTTACTCTCTAAATCTTAACAAATTCAATCATCTTTTTATATGTAAGTCATACACATGCATTGGGGGCTTCAGAACTCAATGCCAATACATTATTCCAAGTATCCAAGAGATTTTCGACAGCTCCTTCCCACAGTGTTCTGTATCGTCTGCTCTCCCAAGTTTATTAGAGTCCTCAGACGTTTCCCCTTTTTCATAGGTAGAAAATGTCAGCCCAGGAAGAGATTTTAAACCATTACAGAACTGCAAATTTCGGTAAATAGCTGTTCCAAATGTAACTTATTATCCCTTCTAAACGTACATTCAGGAATCAAGAGGAGATATAAAAACTCTTCTTTCCCATTGGCGGTATTGCTGTGGTACAATGTATTCAAACTTAGATGCCTGGTTACCAATAATGCCGTGTATATGAGAAAGAATAACTCGCACAATGGAATAAAGTAGTTTTTGTTCTCAGATGACTGTAACTGTAGACTGTATTTCATAATATCTCACATGCTGTGCATTGTAAGTAATTATATGTAATGGAATTAAGGATATTTATATAGCACCAATGTGGGGCTTTAATAATACATGGGAAGACAAGGTCTCTGCCCAAACATAGGTTAATGTTAAATTAGAGTAGATACAACCTGAAAGATAAAGGATCAGGCACAAGAGTGTGGAGCAGACAGTGCCGGAGAGCAGACCAATGTTGGAAGGCAAGTGTAAGGGAGGGAGATTTAAGGAGCTATCTGTAGGGTTGCTTTGCACATGAGGAAAAGGGAGGATGGTCCGGGTATAGGGAGCACTGTGGGGAAAAAAGGTACAGGTGCCTGAGCAGACAAAAGCCCATCCCTGCTCTCCCTGTCTCTCTATTGACTTTCAGGGGAGTATGACTGGGCATGAAGGAGGAGAGCGAAGCAGTAGCTGGGTCCCTTGAAATCTTCTCCCTCCCCACAAAGTCTCTCTAGCTGCTTCATAATGCAGTCCTCAACGGTACCCTCCAATAGATGCAAAAGGGAATTTACAAATGATGTTGGGGTCATTAGATGAGTGGAGTGGGGTTAGTTTTGAAAACTGCCTGCCAAAGAGGAAGGAAAGGGTACAGCTGAAGACTGCATTATGAAGGAACTAGACTATTACCTGTCCAAAACACTTTGCTACAGCGATATTACCTGGGACAAAAGCATGTTGGTCAGTGTGCACGTTCACTTCTCTTCACACCCCCTCTCCAGCACCGGTCTGATTCCAGAGAGCTTTTATAATCCCACCCCCTTCCTTTTGCCTTTGGTTCCAGTCTCCTAGGCGTCTCTCCCATTTACATACTAACTGGAAAAAAAACCAAGCACTTCCAGCAAGTAAAACCAGGCAGTACAGTCTGTTCTCAATAACATTAGTTCATGTTATTACCACCCTTTAACACCCCCTCATTGCTTCTGTTTCATTTCACCACCTATTCAGTATCACAGTATTAATAACAAAATTAGGCTTAGAGAGACCTGCAAGGCAAACTGGTTTACAAAGACCACGTTTCTGATAACAGGGCCAGATTGCACCTTCCAGCAGGTGCATTGGGAGGCTCTGTGCTGAAGAGAGGAACAATGCTTCCCAAAATGTTCTGGCATGCAAGGGGGAGGATATTCCCTGTTAAACCTCATTAAGAGGAAGAACTTCCACTCTCCTGTGCTGGCCAGTGGGGAGAAAAGCAGGACCTTCCACCAGTCTTGGGAGAGGCTTACACACCAGGGAGTGCTAGCAGGGACTGCAATTGTGACTGTCCAATGTGTGACCCTTGAGTCTTTCTCTCCACCTCATCCCCTTCCACATCAGCGCAGCAGCCACCACAAATCTGGTCCATGATGGCCTGTATTCTACTTTAACCCTGCAAAATGAGGTGGCTTACCAACTAGGACACAGAACATAAGTCTAAGTGCACTCTAGCAAGCCTCTCATTCTTACCAAACATCAACTGGGATCTTTAGTATTCACAAAGAGTCGGCGACAGGATGTCTGCTTTTAAAATCTCTTCCAAAACAGCCCACTCAGTAAACCATATTAATTAATTAATTTAATTAACCCAATTAATCTCTGCCCAGTATCTTAGAGGGGTAGAAGGGTGAGTTGGCCCAGCCACAACAGGAACAACAGTGTTCTTCTTAGGAAGTTTAGCAATTTCAGAACCTAACTTCCCAAGGCAGCCGCAGCGAGTTTCCTTCCACTATCAGGATAAGATTGCTCCATATAAAATTGGGAATCTATGTACCAGAGCACAATGAAGTATTCTAGGACCTTTCTTATATCATTATGGCTGTTTATTACTCTCTGGTAAAAGAAACCCAGCAGTTCCCTTTCTAGAAATTATCTCCATTCAATGGCACAAAAACATCTAGAATGTAGACAGAATAGCTGTTTAATGCTGCATGTAAAAAAACACCTAATTCATGACATGTTTTGGATCATTTTTATTTTAAAATCATTATAAAAATATCGTTGGGATTCCCGTGGCGGAAAAAAAAAATCACAATTCTCTGCCTGGAATTGGAAGTTACCTCATGTAAGCTTATGTCTCACGTTTAACTATAGTTCAGGGACACCGTGGGTATTTCTACACTGCAATTGAACACACACTGATGGCCCTGTCAGCTGGCCCAGGCTACGGGACTGTTTAATTGCCGTGTAGACTCGGGCTTGGGCTGGAGCCCAGGCTCTGGGATTGTCCACCCTTGCAGGGTCCCAGAGTCCAAGCTCTAGCCTGAGCCCAAACATCTATGCTGCAATTAAAACAGCCCCAGAGCCCAAGCCCTGCGAGCCCAAGTCTGCTGACATAGGCCAGCCGCAGATGTTTGATTGCAGGGTTGGCATATTCTGTCAAGGTCCAACCTACCATATGAGCAAGCGTCAGCTGCGTTGTTACTATGTTCCCTGTAACTATAGCAAAGACAGCCCCTTAGGGTATGTCTACAAGCCTGTGGAAGCAAGCCACCCGGGTCGATAGACTCAGGTTAGCTTGGCTCACGCTAGCACTCTAAAAATAGCTATATAGATAGCACTTTGGAGTTGCAGCTCAGGAAGGAGCACGGGCTCCGAAGCTCACCCCCTTCCTAGGCTTCACATCCTTGACCTAGGCTGGAACGCTCACTT
The DNA here is from genome assembly GCF_013100865.1 of Trachemys scripta elegans. Classification (NCBI taxonomy): domain Eukaryota; kingdom Metazoa; phylum Chordata; order Testudines; family Emydidae; genus Trachemys; species Trachemys scripta. The sequence goes on from NC_048306.1 coordinate 88,733,974, forward strand.
CTGCAGGCTGTGTAGACGTACCCTTATGTGACTAATATGCTTCTTGCCCTGGGGTAGATAGGACTTAATCCTTGCAAACATGTAGTGTTTCTTCTATGGTTAGTGATTTATCACACAGCATCTGACATTCTGTACGTGCCCATTATTTTCGTAGCACATTCAGCACCCCATTTGTCTTTGCCGTAAATTAAACAATGTTTGATTTTAAGCTGTGGACTCCAGGAATTTTACATGCTCTTTTATCCAGGCCCAGACATTTTGACTGCAATACAAACCTCTTTGACTTGAAAGAAAAAAAAAAACGCCCCAGGGATAAAATACCACACATATGGATAGAAACACAGCTTCTTGAAACACCTCTTGAATGCCATCTGCGCTTGGTTTAAATTCTGGTTTCATAGTAGCGAGCTCCAAGTTTAGAGACGGAATGTAAAGTGCAGGGGGGAGGAGTTCAGTCTCTACATCATGCGGTTTATCACCAATAATACATTGAAGGAAAAGATCACAGAACAGACTCTTGCAAACCTGTGTTATTTTTTTCTGACTCCTCTTGGTGCTAGAGGTACTCGTGGCAGAGGCCAGTGAAAGTCAGTCAACAAAACACTCCATTCTTGGAATATTTGTATACCAATGTAATGGCATCAGTGATTTAGAATTAATTTCCATAATTAAGTTAAAAAAAGAGGTTTCATAATCTTGCTGTTAATGGCTATTAGTGTGATAAACACAATCCCAGTCCCCTTGCTTAGTAAGGATATGGAGAAAAATCTCTTTCTAATCAACATGGTTAATAAAGACCGGGACAATGGAAACTATAATCCCACCGAGAGTCTACAGCCATCATAAGGGATGTCTGTTTGCACAGCCTCAATGAAGATTTCACAGTTGACCTCAACTGACTGCTTTCTCTGACAGGCAAAGTGCTTCAGCTAACAAGCTGACTGCTATCTATCTATGCATCTGCAGTGCTCCCACCACCAGGTGCCATATGCAGCATAAGAATAGCATGCATCTGTCCATTCCCACCTGCGTCTTTGGCTGCTTCGAGGCAGATTATCCTGTGTCTCAATTTCATGGGGAAGACTGCACGCTGTTGTGCTCTGGCTATTATTACGGGAGGGCCTGCACACAGAGACATCTTACATTTCACCCTGAGAGTGGGAAACTTGACCTCTTTTTTGAGATCTCAAACTAGGGAATTCAACAACCAAAAGCTGTCCACCAAGATTCACCTTTCTTTCTCATATTTCCAAAGAACCTACCACTGTGATATCTAAGCACCAGTCCTCCTGAATTTAAATCCAGGCTCCCTTCACCCTACTGCAGCGGGTTGTGGAGAGAGTAGTGGTCTCCAACGTGGCCCAGATAACCCTCCAAAGAACACAAACTCAGATTATCCTTGTCCCGCTGAGGGGAAAACCTTATGTAAGGGAGCACTCAGTCCACTTCAAGTGTTTGTATTGCACAATTTTATCCAGGGTGTTTTAATTCAGAAGTAGCACACGGCTTTCGGTGAATTTGTGTGCTTCTCCTGAATTTGAGAGGTTACTTGGCAGAGCCACAAACAGGCCAGTACTTGTTCAAGGTCATGAGTAGTGCAGCTAGCTTTAGAATCCTACTGCTTTCCTCAGTCATTTTCTAGGACCACTAGATCTTACTATCTTCATCTCCCCAATCATCAGCGTGCTATAGCTCTCTCTAATGAAACTGCCTCCTGCCTGGGGCCACACACAGGTTTTTTGGAGCCTGGGGCAAAATCTGAAACTGAGCCCCCACCCCTGCTTCCAAAATAAAATTGCACTCACAGAAATAACTAAACCAAGGGTTCAAAAATTCTGAAGGGAGGGCAGGGGGTTGGAGAGGAAGCCTGCCCCACACTCTGTTTGCAGTAGCGGTTCCTGTTCCAGGGGGCTGGGCCCAGCTCCCTGCTTCAGGCATTGTGACCTGGGGCACAGGGTCACAGTGTCACTCAGGTTGGGCCTGGCCACCCCTCCACTGGCCGAGCCCAACCTGAATGGTGCTGCAGCCCTGTGCCCCAGGTTGCAATGCCACTCAGTTTATGGGCCCTCTCAAACCAGGGATGTGGGACAAACTATCCCTTTTGCGCACACCTCCAGGCAGCCCTGCCCCTGCCAGGTCATTGCTACTTCTTTTTGAGTACAGGTCCTGCAGAGACTAGCTGGATGGTTTGCAAAGCATTTCTCAGTTTCTGAAGAAGAGCTGGCTTCATACTTGACTGTTGAAAATAAGATGTTCCCCATAGGCCGGAATCCTGAAGATCAATTCCTGAGGTCCTTCCTCAGACAGCTCTCCCAGGATTTTGTCTGTAGATACTTAAATAGACGGCATTATGTCAGCTAACTGGTTGCTTGGATGTTATTATAAAAAGCCTTCTTTTCCGCCCGACTTCAATCTCTTGGAGGCTAACACACAACCCCCTTACCCTCTAGATGCCCTACATTTCTTCTAAATTGGCTATGGTTCACTTTGCCTCTGCTCAGACTACATTACAACTCTTTGGGGCATGAAAAAAAAAAAGGGGGGGGGAGATGCAGGAATCCTGGTAGCCCTCAAGAAGTTGCTAAACACCCTCAAATGTTCCCATTTCTCCTTTACCTCTTTCACTTTTGTGTGCCCACTACTAATGAACACTGTAATTGGTCAAAATAAATGGCAGGAGAAGCACGTAGTAAGGCGATGTCTACACTAGAGAGCTTACAGCTATGAAATCTCTTGTGTAGCTGCTCTATGCTGATGGGAGAGAGCTCTCATGCCAACATAGCACTGTCCACACCGGCACTTGTTGGTGTAACTTATATCGCTCAGTTGAGTGGTTCATTCACAACCCTGAGTGACATAATTTATACCACCATATGTGGTAGTGTAGACATCGCCTAAGCCAAAAAACATGATTTGATAACACAGTGATAATTACTCTATAAACGCTCAGATATTTGTGAGCATGGTATTTGTTAAATGTTCAAATTACCTGGCTGTTTTGTGATTAGGTCTCATCTTCTTAATAACCTCTGATTTTCATTTTAGAGCTAATAAATAGATTTTTACTGTGCTATGGACTAGAGAAGAGCCTTACAACCTCCCAAGTTTGAGGAAATTAGGATCAGAATTCAAACATTGCAGCTGGTCCTTTGTCTCTGTTATGCACAGATCCGAATGCTGCAAACACTGGGGAAATCCGGACTGAAACTTTGAGGCTCAAACCCATCATCACTAATGGTTACATTTGCCCCTCAGGTGCACACAGGGTTCCCAGTAAAAAAAAAAAAAAGGAGGGGGCGGGGGGAGAGCTATGCTCACTGGAGTCTAGTATCTGGCACTAAAGTATCTGCCTTGACTTTCAGCTGTAACGCAGAATTTCACTACTTCTGAGCCAACCCTTAAACATACGGGTTTTGTAGATCACTTAATTATAAGCAAGACGAAAAGACCCCTTTTCAAAATGCGCAATAGCAGAAACAACAGCGGTGGGCTGGTAAATGTACTTGTGTTTTATAAGGCTTAGTGTAAAGCACTGCACTGCCACAAGCTTTTACTGTATCTCTCTGGGGGTTACTTAGATCTCAGTGTTAAAAAATATATAAGTGTAAGATTAGCTAGATAAGTAACTAGTCTATGGATAGAATTCCAACATAGGTCCCAGAGCTATTATAAGCCAGAGGTGCTTACCTCTGTGGCCCAAGATGCTGTGTCTTGTTGTATGGCTGTTTCAATTTTAGCTCTGTTATCTGTTTAAAGTTCCAATGGATGAGGGGGAAGTCGCTTTCCCTTTTATCCAGAGTTTGCCTCTAGGGTTTTTGTCTGCTTTAGGCAGCACTGAAAACATACTGTACACCCCACTCAGCTCCAAGTCACTTACAATCAACAGTCAATAAACATTTTGCAACTGCCTATGCTCCACTCATCTAGAAGAGCCAGCCCTGTTCATATTGACAAACATGCAATATCAATACTAATATGACTGCAGAGTGTTACATGGCCGCTAAAAAGGCTTTTTATGTTGTTTGCTGCTTTAATAGCAACTTCCAGATACTGTATATCATTGTACAGTAGTTACATAGCAAATCTTTAAAAGAATTTGTTGGGCAAGAATGAACAAGAAATGATTGTCAGACCCTTCCTGGTCTACTAGTATTCTCTCCTTTATGTGACATATACGTACGTTTATATGGAATAAAACAGGATTTTGTATTCTTGTGCTGCTGCCAAGCAGTACTGCTGTAGCTTATCTTTTAAGAGCTGTTTGTGCATTTTGGGATCAACAGCGCTGATTAGTTGCTAGATTAGGCTGCACTGCTTTTTATGGCTTTCACTTTTCACGCCTTTCCTCTCAAGTGCAAAATCTCCTACTCCTAGGAGAGCCATACAATGTAACACCACACATCACTGCCTCCCCAGCTCTCCAGAATGGACCTGGGCCATGAAAGGTATTCATTGCCTCACTGCATCTGATGGCAACATCAGAGTCAGAAGCAAAATGACAGTCCAGCTCACAGCTCTTCGTTGTGGAATGCAGAGCCTGTCTCTCTATGGTAGGAAAGCAGACAATGTGAGATTTCTCCTTCCCAAACTGGCTGTGCTCAATCAGGGTTTTGTGACACTGAGGGCTGGTCTACACTTAGTCCGGACTTCGGACTAAGGTACGCAAATTCAGCTACGTTAATAACGTAGCTGAATTCGAAGTACCTTAGTCCGGACTTACCGCGGTCCAGACGCGGCCGGAAGTCTCCCCCCGTCGACGCCGCATACTCCTCTCGGCGAGCTGGAGTACCGGCGTCGATTGTGAGCACTTCCGGGATCGATCCGGGATCGATTTATCGCGTCTGAACCAGACGCGATAAATCGATCCCAGAACATCGATGGCGTGCCTCCGGACCAGCCGGTAAGTGTAGACTAGGCCTGAGAGAAGGCCTGTACCCAAGTCTACACTGGGTCTGGTTATAGGAGCTGCTGTGCAAAGCCTGTCCAGCAGAGAGGACACGCAACAGAGAACAGAACCACAAGAGGAGTTTGGCCCTATACAGGGCCGGCTTCAGGCACCAGGCAACCAAGCACATGCTTAGGGTGGCGGGGGGCAGCCAATCTTGGGGTGGCGGGGGGCAGCGCAGCGTGGCATTCCGCGGGAGTGTCGCTCCGGCAGCGCGGTGCTCGGCGGGGGGGCGCTCCGGCGGTGCGGCCCTCAGCGGGGGGGCGGCGCAGGGCTCGGCGGCAGGGGGAGCTCGGCGGGGCGGCGCTTTTTTTTGCTGCTTGGGGCAGCAAAAAAGTTAGAGCCGGCCCTGGCCCTATACCTAAATTTGGAGCTAGCAGAGCCAGTGTAAAGTTCCCAGCAGCATGGTTCTGTACTGCTTTAGAAGAGCAGAGTTAAAGTTCTCCTCTTCAGCGGGGAGGTGGACAGCCCAAGCTTGCCCTGTTTGACATGCGACTTGCTGTATGGAAGAGCAACCACAGAGCACAGAATTCCTGCCACACACCCAAGGGAGTGGAGTTAGGAGAAGAGTAGTGGAGGTGGGGAGAACTTCCCTATCCAAGCTGTAGCCACCTGTCACAGTGAATGAAGCCCCTGTTTGCTGTGTATCAGTGAGGGAGAAATAGGGATGTAATTCTGTCAACTTCTTTACAACATGTCCCAAGTTTCCCTTAATTCTCCAATTCCTGGATCCTGTCTGTGCTCTAGTCATACATTGGTATTTATCTTGCTTATAGTAGGGTGGGCAGCCTGTAGACTGTAGCTATAAAGGATGATATTTCCACCCAAAGGGCCTCTATAAGATTCTATCTACTAGACTTGCATTTTTCTCCCATTTAATTGATCAAACTTCAGAAAATTTTCCCTAAAGCAGATAGGAAAGCTGGGGAAGTAAAGAGTTGGGACTGGGATACTGCTTCTTCAGTCACTCTCATGTCTTCAGTATTAGTTATTTGTTCGGAGTACAGCCCACAATGTGCTAGGTATTTTCCAGAGATACAAGAAAAGGCAGGCCCTGCCCTTGGGATACCCTAGGCACAGAAAGGCAGGACAAGGTCAGGGAAGAGGAACAACAAAATGAGATTTTCTATTTAAAAATAAAAAACTGCAAGATTCACTATAGGGATGGATTAGTTTAGGAAGGTCAAATCACACATAGGGGGTTATAGGAAAGACAGCATAAGTCTGAGAAAGAGAAAGCCATACTGTACTTCCCTCATCCCCTTACCTCAGGGAATGGAGGAGACCAGCACTGCATTAGCATAATACATAATTCACTTTATAATTGCTAGGGGATCTCAATCACTCCATGCACTGCTTGGATTGGGTTATGAAAGCAGTAGAGTACTATATAACCATTAAGGATCCTATTCACAAATAAATAACTTACGTAGACACAATCAATACTGCATAGTTTTAATGAGCTGTGTAGAGGCTGTGGGTTTGTACTCAGTTACCAGGGGGAAAAAATCTGTCTCCAAGCAGGCTGGGTGTTGGAATGCGGGCAGACTGATGGTCAGAGAGGACACATATGGACAAGGGGTGATGGCCTTTTATTTGACTGGATAAGGATCTTAGTGGAAATCTGAAGGGATTTGTTTGAAACCTTATCCACAGCTAATCCAAAGTTTACACTGATTATGCCATACTGTAGACATAGCAGGAAAGAACCGGTTTTAAAGACAAGGCTCTCATACTTACAAATATTTTTTCCTACACTGTACTGCACATCTCTCAGTTTACCTCTACACTTCAGGAGGGGTATGAATCCCAGCTCGAGAAGACATACTCACGCTTGCTTTCACTGAGGCCTGGTCTACACTACGGGGGGAGGGAGGGAGGAATCGATCTAAGTTACGTGAATAATGTAGCTGAAGTCGACATACTTAGATCTACGTACCATGGTGTCTTCACTGCAGTAAGTCGACGGCTGACACTCTCCCGTCGACTCCGCCTGTGCCTCTCGCCCTGGTCAATCCAGTGGGTAATGTAGACGAGCCCTAAGCTAGTGCACTAAAAATAGTACTGTAGCCACACTAGCACAGGCAGTGACAAGTGGCAGCTCAGGCTGGGCACCCAACTATGTACCCACAGCATTCAGGTGGGCTTGTACTCATTGCTGCCACACGACAGAAGCTACTCTACTACTTTTAGCATGCTGGCTGGATAAGAACTAGAGCAAGTATGTCTACTTGAGCTAGGAATCCCCCCCAGCTGAAGTGTAGATGTAGCGAGATGAGGTGAATGAGGTAATATTTTTTATTGGAAATCTGTTGGTGAGAAAGACAAGCTTTCAAGCCATATATGAAGCTCTTCTTCAGGTCTGGGAAAGGTGCTTCGAGCATCACAGCTCAATGCTACTACATATTCTAAGGGACCATTCAAGATAGAGTGGCCCGTTAAGACCTCTGCAGTCATAAAACAAAAAGAGGGGATTAGTGGGTTACAGATTGTTGTAAAAAGTCATAAATCCAGTGTCTCTTTTCAGTCTATGATTTTTAGTGTCTAGCAGAATTATGAATTTAAGCTCCCAGGCTCGTCTTTTCATAGTGTGCAGGCTTCCTTTGAGGATGAGGACTGATAGGTCAGCTATAGAGCGATCACTTTGTGAAAAGTGTTCGCCCACCGGTGATAGGGTATTTTTGTATGTTATTTCCCTGCATGAATTGATTCAAGGGCATAGTCATTGTCTGGTTTCACCCACATAGTAGTTGTTGGAGCATTTAGTGCACTGGAGGAGATATACCACATGCTGTGATAGGCATGTGTACGATACATGGATCTTGAAAGGTGTGTTGTGGGTGGTGTTAATCATTGTAGCAGTGGAAATACGTCTGCAGGTTTTGCATCTGTTCTGGCAGGGTCTGGTGCCGCTTTGAGTTGGTGTGACCTGGTCTGTGGACTGCTTGCTTCTGATGATGAGCTTGGAGAGGTTGGGGGACTGTCTGAAGACCAGAAGTGGGGGTTCAGAAAAGATTTTTCAGGAAGGGGTCGCCATCATGTGTGGATTGTAGTTGTTTGATGATATCCTGTATGGGTACCAGCGTGAGGTGGTAGGTGACAACTAGGGGTGTGCGATCAGAGTGGATTTTATCTCTGTATTGAAGTAGGTTCTCTCGGGGTATCCAGGGACTGATACAGTATCATCCATGTACCTATGCTGGGATCTGGAGGGGACCAGACTTCATCTTTAGTGGTGAACTGAAAATGGACAAGATGTCAGCCAAGGGCAGTGGGAGTAAGTGCCTTTCCCAACCAGCTCCAAAGCAAAGTCTACATGCTGTGAAGGGTCAAACCCCCTTTCCCAGCATTTTGGCTGTATTAACAAAGAAAACAGTAAGATAACTTTCAGCTTATAACATTTCTCTCTGGGCTCTGCTGCTCCTACCCTAAGACTGCTCAGCCTACCCACTAGATCCTCTCCAAAGAGGTACTCCTACCCTCTTTGTGTGTACATAGAGCAATAAGCCACCTATCTCAATGAGTCAACAGAACCCACTTAGCCCTTTTTAGCAGGATCAACCCGTTAAGTGACAAATGCACCCAATCTGTTGCCAGCAAATTCCAATTAAAAATTCAGATTTTTCACCAAACTAAGAAAATTGATTACAGAATAAAACCACAATTTGCTTCAATGCTTGCCATTTGAAATCAGTGGAGGCTGGTGACAGCTGAAAGCGGGCAGGCCAAACTGGTCAAGAGTCAATTTGCAGCAATGGGTAAAGCTCTTAATGTCTCTTCTTTAGGGCACAGTAGACACTGCTGACTTGTCTGCTCTGAGGAGCCACCGCTGTTGGAAATAACGAACACACTTAACAGGATGTTAAAAAAAAACAAACCTTTACATTATAACCTTGATCCAGTTAAGGGGGAATTTTTAAATGCATTGTGAAGTCTTGAGTTTTGGTGCATATGAGAGAATCTCAGGGTATACTTTTCCCAAGTGATACTGTTATAAAGGAACTGTGGGCTTGTAATCAGAACATGGGACCATGAGGCAGGAAAGCTGTGTTCTGTTCATCCATAAACTTGAATTGACCATGGGCAAGTGACTTAAGCTTTCTTGGCTTCAGTTTGCCCATCTATAAAATGGGTAAAATAATACTGTAGCTAATTTACAGGGATGTTGAGAAACTTAGTGGCATACTGCCAAAGGCTTTCAGATCCTTGGATGAAAGGTGGTACAGGAGTATTAAATATTTCAGAAGATAAAAGGAGTTAGTTATATTTCATGCACCATTATACTGCAATAATGCCCCAATTCATACAGCTTTGAGAGCACTATACATACTCTTGAATTTATTAGAATAAGAAACTGTAGTTTTCCCCAAGAAGCTTTAACAAAAAGAGAGCACAACTTCTATACACTTGTAATTCAAATGCTCCCACGTACCATTTCCACAAGACTGCTTAAAAGTGCAGTAAAAATTGTAATTAAAAACTGTATCTCCTAAAGAAGGTGATTCATGTTTTAGTGATTCAGAAAAATGTCAATAGAACACTGTTTACTAAATTCACATGATAAACTGCAGGGTTATTCAAAGGATAGAGGAGCATTTGAAGAAATATTAATGGCAAACAGGGAAATTATGTTATTTTTGTCCACAGAAAGTCTGTTTTCCCCAGTGGTGCAAGTAGATTTTAACTCTTAACAGTACGGTACTGACCCCCCACACCCCTCACAAAAAATGTTTCCTGATTATAGCCCTGCACAGATACAAATTTCTATCCGCGGATGCGGATATTCGCAGATAGAAATCAGTATCTGCTGAACCGCAGGGCTCTCCTGGGAACTGCTGCGGTGAAAGGAGCAGAATGTGGGGCTGCCGCTCCCATGAGCCAGCACCCCACGCTAGCAGCTCGTCCAGCACAGCTGTACTGCCCCAACCCCACCCACACAGCTGCGTCTCCTTTCTGGGGTCTGTTCAGCCCTGCTGGAGGACAGGGCTGGGAGTGGTACAGTCACACTGGAGGAGCTGCCAGCGATCGTCCCACATTCTGCTCCTTTCGCCGCTGCAGTTCCTGGGAGTGTCCTGCGGTTCTGAAAATGTGTCTTTCCAGTATGGTGTACAGCAATAAATCTGTTAATGGTGCGGCATACCTGACCGTACTGGCTTACTTGCATTACTGGTTTTCCCTCTAGACTATCCCCTAGCAAACATACAGTTGTCTGGTCAATCAGTCTGCAGTCGTGGATGGTCTCAGAACCTCAGCAAAACCACAGGGGGTGTGGGATGCAACTGGTCTCTCATGGCAGCTGAAATTTAGGACATATGGATAGTGGATCATAAATCTGACCCAAGTTCAATGTTTAAGAGGTGCCACATGCAAAGAGAGGACATGAACTCGGAATGTTGCTTGAACTAATAAGAGGCCAGCCTTGAATCCTACAGTCCAGATAACAACTGCAGGGAGCAGTAAGCCAAGGATTTGAACAATACAGAAATTCCTTCCTGGGCCTGCCCTTATTGGAACTAAGGTCCTCTCTTGGTGGGAGAGTTGGTTCTTATTTTTCAGCCCTACAGAATTCCTGCTCTCCAGCAGCATATCATTTGTAAATCTGCTTCAGAGATCTGTACTTCTCCCGATGGTCTCACTTGGTCTCTCTCTTCACTTATTTCTGCCCCACAAGGAAGGGTCCTATTAACGTTATCACTGGATCTCCACTTGGTGCTAAATCATCACCGTAGATAAGTGTCATGCCCTGTTCGACACCATGGTGAAGTCCTTGGATGCAGATTCCAGTTCTTGTTGGTGACGGTCTCTCATCAGTTACAAGGGAAGCCCTGCACTAGATTCTTTGATGGATTTCCTGGGACACGAGAGATGATGGAATCCTGGCCACATTGAAATCAATAGCAAAACTTCAGTTGACTTCAACGGGGCCAGGATTTCACTCTGTATGATTATGTGGTGTCCAGCATATTGGGGGATTAAACTGACGGCCTCCAGAAGTAAAAGAATGAGCTGCTGCAGCTTGAGCCCTTGAGCAAGGAGCTGTAACAACTCGTATTCTCTGCAGATTGGACACAAAGAGGGATCTGTAATACTAATTTACCAGTGGTTATAAATCCATGGGGAAAACTGCCTCTTTACAAAGACAGCCCTATAATATACTGCTATTAATAAAGACCAGATAACAGCTAAGGCAATATCCTCATACCTTTCAAAATACCTTCCATGCCAGGACGGTCCTGCAGTTGAGAAGCCCATGTAAACAAAGGGGGTTTAAGTAGATTTTGCTTTCCTGTTTGCCAAACTGATTTAAGATCATATTTTTACTAGTGCAGTTCCAGGCCTGTTCAGAACAGCCTGACCTGATTAAAATCAAAGGGCAGTCCAATTTTCTTCTCCCCACCCCCAATTTTAAACCCTTCATTTATAAGAGGGACACGTCCAGAGGAAATGGACAGTATTTGCAACATTTCCATGATTTTCAATGACATATGGCAGGATACTGTGGCCAAACCTTTTTTCTACTGAGCATTACGGGGGTGAAGGGAGAGAATAACCCACAAACTGCAGAGGAAACAACTCTTCTCCGACGTCACAGCAGGTGGCTCTCCACACAGTACATCTATGGTTTTGCTGATCTTTTATCATGGAAGCCTTGTGATGGGGTGAAAGGATTCCCACACAGAACCTGGCAGGTTTAGGACTAAAATCCTAACACACAGCCAGAGATTCCTGCAAAGACTGCCAGTATTAAAGTGGATTGGAGCCACTTGGCTTCCCACAGTCTAGTCGCAAGAGCTGGTAGATCTGCACAATCTCTAAAGGAACCATCTAACAAACCTCTGTGCCTGCAAGGAGAATTATAAACCAGAGCTAGGGGAGCTCAGAGGGAGAAAGCTAAAATCTAGAGAAAAGAAAACAGTTCAGCAACTTAAAGGAAGCCACTTTATATTTATCTCCAAGGGCACAATGATTACAATAGGGGATTGCTGTATCATAGTTTTGGACATGCCTGCATAGACGGGACCAAACAATGTTACTGAATCACATTTTAGCCCTTGTTTTTAAGCACGGCAAAAATTTTATCACCATTTTTTAAAATTCCCCTCTCCAAGCCTTGCGCTCCACTGTGGACCCCACAGACTCCTTTGTCTATCTATCACCACTCTAGTCAGCCCATCACAAGCCTCTTCTTCCAGCATGAAGGGCCTGACTCTCTAGTCAGTTCTCAGCCCCTTTGGTCAGCTCAGGACGTGCAAGGGCGTCAAGTACTGGGCACAGCTGGCCAGCAGAAAATTCCTGTAAGGAGATCTGTGCTGGATCCTGCATCTCTGAGCACCCTCCTCTCCCCCTCAACTCCCAACATGGTGGGGAGCATTTTGGGAGCAGGCCGGGGCAGTGTTGGAGCCCCACCCAGCCACAGCAGTTCAGCACTAGGGATCCAGTATGGACCTCACATTTGCAATTAGCCTGACAGCTGAAGAAAAACCCTTCATATTTCACATTGCCTGCCATTTAATGTACTGTGTTGCGGCAGACTTTTTGTTTGTTTTTAATACACGAGTGAAGTGGCCCTGAACCAACTCCCTAATAATTTGACCACCCCTGAATTTAGAAGAAGTTCAGCTGCAAATCTAGGTCTGAGTTTCGCAACTCGAGCCCAGGTCTATTCAACAGTAAGGCTGGCAATGTATATGGAGGAAAGTTTAAACACAGGGCCAGATCCTCAGCTGATAATAAATCAGTCTTCGTGCCATTAGCTTTTATACCAGCTAAGGATCTGATCTATAGACATTAACAAGATCATAAAGGCATCCTACACATCAGCAATCAAAGGAAAAAGACATACGTTACTAGGGTTTGTGCTGACTGCAGCACAAGCTATTGACACAACAAATATGACTGTCACTTGAGCCCCCACTGCATAAGTTCCCACACTTACTACTAAGCAAAAAGACGAATGTTGCTCTAGTAGGATAATTAAAAAATCCACTTTCTTCAGAATATAGATTCCCACAGGCAGAGAGAAATTTTTGGGGTGGGCGTTGCATCTTCAATTCAGAGCCATGAGCCATGACTAAACTGTCAAAGGTTTACTGATGGCAGCTGGGTACAAGGAGCTTTCAAGATTATTTCAAGCTGATTTTAATAGATTGCACAAGATGGAATGTCATGGAAAGGAATTTCAGAAGACTAAACTGTTGCCTCTTGGGATTTCAAAGAAAAAAAATCAAGTACTGTTTTCTTATCAATAACACAATGAAGTCGTTTTGGTCATCGTTTTGGTAGTTTTACAGACCTAGCGTGCTCTTTGCACACTGCAACACAAATTAAGTTTTCCCCGCAGCAATTAAATAACCCCTACCTGCCCCCCAAAAAAACAAAAACTTAGTACAATCAGGACATTGAATTGGGGTGGGAGTTTTGAGAACCCAGCATCAAACCCCATGAAAGCTCAGTAGTATGAATTGAGGCTTTTGGATGTTAGGTTGAGAAGTGTGACTAAGTGGATAATACAGCACTGGACGGGGACTCAGGACACCTGGATTCCATTCCTGGCTCCACCATGAACCTGGCTCCCTCACCCCCATATCTCAGTTTTCCCACCTTTGTAAAGTGCTTTGTGTGCGCTCCTGTGAAAAATAAAAACCTCAGGACACAGGCTCAGATTCTGATCTCAATTGCACCACAAAAATCAGAATGCTTACAGTTGTAACTTATATCAGACATTCAGGGCTTGTCTATGCCAGGGAATAGGATGGCATAGCTAAAGCAGAACAACTATTCCACTATAGCTACACCTATGTAAACCCGTCCCCCACCGCTATGGAGTCTTTAGTCCAGAATAATTACTTCACAAAACAATCACATTCTGATCTTGCATGTACATCCTGAGTAACTTCAGAAAAATAATTAGAATTATTCTGGATTCACAGCATTGTAATTCACAGCATGGTTTGCCCCACAAGAAACAATGTTTATGCTCTCCCTAATGGAAACTGTATTATAATATGGTTTCGTCTTGCACACAAGGATGGGAATCAAAGTTTATTCTAAGTATGTTACAGAACTGGGGTGCAGCCTGGGATCAGATTCACTGCGTGGGTTCCATCTGCAGAAGCCTCAGTGGTGGAAAGCCCACAACAGCACAAAATATCTGCAATCGTCACTCCCCTAGGGGACCTGGAATGAGCCAGTGCATTCTTCAAATAGTAGGTGTGTCTGGCTGGAGAAGGCGTGTGTCAGGACACCCAAGAGATGTGCTACTCCAGTTCACCCCCCAGGCAGCCTATGCTGGAAGTGTTTCTCTAGAGCCCCAGACGGAATGTCAAGCTGCTTCCCATGGAGAAAGCCTCAGTACTGCCACCTGCCTTCCCCTTGGGATGAATCTCCCCACCTTATTACAGGATGAGGGGGTGCAAACTGTGAAGCCCAATTCATCCCCCACAGGAACAGGGGATGGGCCATCCTGATTATCACTACAAGCGTTTTTTTCCTTCCGCTGATAATAGCCCTCCTTAATTGATTTTTCTCATTATAGTTGGTATGGCAACACCCATTTTTTCATGTTCTCATGTTCATGTTTCATATTCTCTCTATAGAAAGATAGATAAATAGATATATCTTCCTACTGTATTTTCCACTGCATGCATCTGATGAAGTGGCTTTTAGCCCACGAAAGCTTATGCCCAAATAAATTTGTTAGTCTCCAAGGTCCCACAAATACTCTTCGTTCTTTTTTTAGAGACATGGATGCCAAGCATCTGTTACTGGAAGGAAAAGTTGTTTTCACAGAAGGCTGTTTGTCATGGGGCTGGACACCACAGTGAAACAGCTGATTATTGAGCTGTTGCAATGCTTAGAAAGATCTGAACCATTTTACTTCATGATACTGTATCAGAATATAGCAGAGCTCAAGGGAAGAGGGGGAAGGCTGTAAACCCCATTACATTTGAGCTTCAAGAAAAATTACCTCCTCAGGGAAACATGTGAAGTTCTCTTAGAAGAGCTATTCATAGCACTTCAACGCAATAACTACACTGGCATTTTTAGATTAAAGCAGAATCCTGCAGGAATGTGCTAAAATGAGACAACTGTTATAAAGGGACTGTGGGTAATATATTGTAAGTGCTTATGAAGTCACTTTTCAGAGTAACAGCCGTGTTAGTCTGTATCCGCAAAAGGAAGAACAGGAGTACTTGTGGCACCTTAGAGACTAACAAATTTATTAGAGCATAAGCTTTCGTGGACTACAGCCCACTTCTTTGGATGCATATGAAGTCACTGTAACCCTTACAATTTTAGGGTCCGATCTTGAAAGATGTCGATGCCTCCTGTAAGGTTCTCAGCATCATCAACATGCATTGGTATGAAATTGGGAGTGCCCAGTATTTAGATGGCTCATGACCTAGGTAATCCTACAAAATTTGATTGTGAGGAAATGAGAAAGTCACACGTTTAACCAAATTCAAATTGAAGATCATCCAAAATGCATTCAAGGGACTGTTGAATCACCACCATGCTATGATCCAAAGGCCCAGTCTAATAAACACAAAATGTAGTGTTACAATTGTCCTATTCTCTATTATGAAGGTGCAACCATTGGAGACTACAGGTTCCAATGTGCAATGATGCATCTTAGAATCATAGAAATGTAGGGCTAGAAGGGACCTTAAGACATCAACCAAGTCCAGCCTCCTGTCCTGAGACAGGACCAAGTAAACCTAGACCAACCTCAATGCTTGTCCAACCTCTAATTATGGGGATTCCACAATCTCCCTTGGAAGCCTATTGCAGAGGTAAACTACCCTTATAGTTAAAATGTTTTTCTTAACGTTAACCTACATCTCCCTTCTACAGATTAAGGTCATTACTTCTTGTCTTATCTTCAGTGAGCATGGAGCACAGTTGATCACAGTTCTCTTTGTAATAGCCCTTAGCATATTTGAAGGCTTATCAGGTCCCCCAAAGTCTTTTTTTCCCCTCAAGAATAAGCATGCTGAGTTTTTTAACCTTTTCTCATCGGTCAGGTTTTCTAAACCTTTTGTAATTTTTGTTGCTTTCCTCTGGACTCTGATTTGTCCACATGTGTGGCGCCTCTTGGTCCAAGCAATCTTGCCTCAGTTCAAAATGAATATCTCATATTGATACCTGACCTCTCTACGCATCACTTTTCCTTGTTTAAAATGTCATTCTACTCTGAAGAGTCCAAGATGATTTCTGCTGCAGTACTAAAAGAAACAAACCTCTTGAGAGGAGGTAGTAAAGGAGTGAATACTGAGTGGAGGTTCACATTGTTCATAATTATCATTATAGCATTTCCGTCCCAAAATGGCCCCAGGAAGACCTCTGTATAAAACGCCTATCGTCAGATACTATGAATTAGTGCAAAAATATTTCTGGGCCATGCTCAGTGCTGGCTTATACCGCTTTGAAATCAGCACTAAATTCAGCCCTCTGTTTATTTACAAATCTAAAATAACCCAATATGTTACTGATGTAACTTTACTGGCCCAATCAGTTAGAAATGCAGCCAGAAATAATCTATCCATCAAGAGAGTCCGAGGATCTGCGTCCCTCTTTGAAATGTCTCCATGTCCTTCTGAAATGTCTGATATTTTCTTTCTTATGTCAAACTGCTAATTCTCTTTGCACCCCATCCCACTACCCAAGCCTCCAGTTAACTGTCTGACAGACAGAGCTGTGAAGAAGCTGTTATGCTTACTTCTACAGAGATTAGGATAAAGGGGATTATCCTGCATACCGGAATGACACTTCCCAGGTTCACTTTGGCCAAGACTTATTTACATGTAAATGGAGGTGTAGACAATGATCAGTGGGTTACACTCTCTTATCCATCAGATCAAATAGAATATTTCAGCAGAGAGACCAAAGAAAGCTCCTCTCCTGCGAGCAAGCACCTCTCACTGCCTACAAACTATCTTGTAATTAAAGTATTAGTTTACTAATTAAGGGGAAAAATATAGAACCCTTGTAATGTTATGTCCTAGCCAGTAGCTTCCTGGTAATTTCAAACTGACCATGGTCTCTCACTCCTCTGACCTGCACAAGTACCTACAGAGGCAGCTGCCCAACTCCTGGCAGGAGGGGAAAGGTTTCTCGTGTTATTATACGGCAATCCCCGTTTTGGATTATGGCATGTCCAGTCAGACTCAGCCAGAAGAAAGGCTGGGAAAAAAAATTCTCAGGTTTCTAGTAAAGATGCAAAAAATTCATAGAGAAAAAAGGAAAGAAAGAAAAAGTGGTGGAGTGCTGAATAGAGGTGTGAATCTGTGGAGAGCAAGCTGCAGGCCTGTCTAATGTTCTCCTTTTTTTAGCTGGCAAAAAGAGCATGTGCATTCTGCATTTCCATTATACAACGATGGAAAGATTATGTCACCACATCGTAATTTTCTTGACCTTTCAGCTGACAGCAGGAATCTTGCACTTGTATATAGGGGTGTTTTTATTGCCGTATGCTGTATATTACCTGTCAAAAGATAACACATTTTTACACACACACACACACACACACACACACACAGAAACACTCACACCCCTGACACAGCATTTGTGCAGCTGAAAATCTGTAAGTAAATCATTACCAACTGGAAAAAAACTCTGAACCCTAAAATGTGCATTTAACCTTTAAAATCAGTATACAAATGCCTGTGAAAATAAGATAATGTTCCTCGATACATCAGTCTCTCTTTTTAAAGAGATTCACGAAACGGTTATAAATGTAATTTGACCCTTTGTCATGAGAACAAGAAACTACCCTGGTTGCCAGACTTCCTGATATTTTTAGGCCACTTACAACTGTATCTCCATGACCTCCGTTAGGGTATATTTTAGTCACAAATATTAACCTTTCCTAGATTATTCCCCGCCCCCAATTTCCACAGGAATCAAATTCTCCAGAAGGATCCAGTAGATGTCCCTGTCTCTTGGTTTTTAGCAGTTATTATGACATGTTGAATTCACAGGTGATCTCTTCAACAGGTGGGAGGAAGTGGAAGTGGGGGCTTCTGACACTGCTCCTACAGTCATCTTGGTTGAGTAGTTTCAGAGTGGTAGCCGCCATTCTCTGAAGAGGGCCCAGTGTCTGCTCCGGGTTGATGGAAGGGGCATGGTGTACTTCAGGAGGACAGTAGGAAAGCTTCTGAAGTGCCAGTGCTGTGCTTGATCTGACAGGAGTAACCCTCTGAGATGGAGAGGACACTTACAAAAAGAACGGTGTCAGGAAGCCACACGCTTGAACCCTGATACACGCCCCTACATTGTGTCATCCTCCTCCCATTCTCTAGCATGTAGTTCTAGAGTCTTAAGGAATGTCTACACTGAAAAGAAAAACCTGCAGCACTGGGCCTCAGAGCCCATCTCAACTGACTCAAGCTTGTGGGGCTCAGGCTGCAGGACTAAAAATTGCAATGTAGATGTTTCCTATCAGGCTGGACCCCAAACTCCAACACCTCTCCCTTCCCCCCTCACTGCATTTCACAGCCCAGGTTCCAGCATGATCAGGAGCATCTACACTGTTTTTAGCCCTGCATCCTGCATCCTGCATCCCGTGAGCCTGAGTCAATTGACGTGTGCTCTGAGACTTGGTGCTGCAGGTTTTCTTTTGCAGTGTAGACATACCCTCAGGCCACAAAGAAGATATGGAGTGTCCGTCCTCTGATTATTTTATCATCAGTAGGCCCTTAAGAAACCACCACCAACCAATCAACCCAGACACGTTAACAAAAATCAAATCCAGAGACTAAATGAAAATATGAAGATGAAAACTGCCCTGATCCAAGAGGCATGGGAAAGTAAACCTAACTTGAAAGACTGGTCTGCTGCAGCTGAAATTAACTGGAATGACCAGTTTGAATGATCCTGCCTCTATCTCTGGGAAAAGGTTAAGAGGGGAATTGGTTTTTTGTGATCCCAGAGGATGAGTTGTTGAGACTAAGATTCCAGCAGTATTTAAAGATTGGAAAAAGCTTCTTATGCATGTACTGAGACACAACTACATCAAGAGAATGCTGCAGATGGTAAGTCTTGGATGTTCTGAAATAACAGTCCCACTCACCTGAAAGGATTACAATGGGGCTAAATATAATGTCAGTGTTGAATATTTATGTTCCTGTGTTTTGGTGTTTTAGGAAGAAAAAAAAAAGATTCTTTTAAAATCACTCAGGCAAAAAAATAAATAAATTAGAAATTCTGTTTTATGAAGCTTCAGTACAGCTTAAGGTTCTGACTAAATTTAGGTGGATTGGATCTCTTCTTAAATAGCAATCAGGAATTAAAGAAGAAAAACACCAGGTGTTACAAGACACAATAAGGTTCTTTTCTTCTCTGAAGCTCAGGGACAGTACAAAATAATCTCTGTTGAAAAGATCTGAAAGCATTTATCTTCTATAAGGTTCGACAGACACGTTCAAAATACAGCAGCCTTTTCAGATAATGGAACAAGAGCCTTTGAGAGAATACTTTTATGCAAAATGGATTAACTGGAAATTCTTCTTTCCTTCTGAGCTGGGAGACTCCTGAAGTAACACTATAACCAGAAAACCAAAAGGAAATTTTAAAAACTAATTACTGTTACTTAAAATATCCCTGATGCTGCATTGAGAGCCTGCTTTCTCTGTAAATTATTGTTAAAAGTTAGTTCCAACAGACTGATTGTCCAGGAGACAGACATCTTCCCCTCTTTGCAAAGGCTGTAGGGATGAGCTCTTCAGGTGGGCAAGATATGGGGGAAGAGAATTTCACCATCCTAAAAAGTTACACTGTGGCTTTGTCTATCCATGCGTTACATCTAAGTGCTTCAACCATATCATATGGACTAGGCACAAGGGAGGCAAGAGAGCGACAGGCTTGTACTGAAGAGTCACATCCTAAAGACAGTTGGCGATTAGGAGGAGGAAGAGGAATAAGATGACAAAAGATGGAGCTGAGAAGAAGAAAGAAGAAATGGTCGTTCCCTCACCCCTAAAAAGTCTCCTAAAATGTCTGTAAAACAAGACACCCTGAAAAGAGAGTACACACCTACCACATTTCAGCTGTTTTTCTGTATTTTTTTCTTTACCCTTCTCACAACCCTCCATCTCCTTTTCCTCTTTCCTTGTCATCTTCCTTGCCTTACTTTTTTCCTATAGTCCACCCCCCAATCATCTTCCTCTTTTTCCTCCTGTTTTTGTATTCAACCTCTTCCTGTTGACTTCTCCCTTTCAGCAAGCTGCCATCTCAACTTAGCATCCCCTGTATTATTGTTTATTTATACTATACTGCCCAAAGGTCCCCCAATTAGGATTGGGGCCCCATGGAGTCAGGCACTACACAAATCACAGATGAAGACTCGCTCCAAATGTTTGGGTTTGGTCATTTTTAAATTTAAACTCCAATGTCTGCCAGCATGTCCAATGAAATTTGACTTCTTCACCCTGATTTCTGCTCCCTGTTTCAGCAGGGGATCAGAGTGGAGAGCTCTCCAATGAGGTCAGCAGCAGTTCTTGTCACAGATAGGTTCAGGCAGCGCAAAGAGGCAAGGTGAGCCCAGATGCAAGCCTAATGGATCTGCACCACTGAGTTGCATGCTTGGCAAGGCCTGTTTGAATTACTGGTGAACAGGTCACTCAAGTTCCACCATGGAGGAATATTGAACCATGCCAAGCCTCTTTGAAAACTGACTCCTCACAGCAGTACTTCAAATCCCTCAGCATACTGAGAGTTCCACAGAGGAAGAGCAGAAAGCCACTTGAAAGCATGATTTCCCATGTACAATATCCCAAATGCTCTAGTCTAGCAATATTTATTTTTCTTCCCATTTAAACCTATTTAACCCACTTCTGGGATGAAAATAGAGGCAATACTTGGTCCCGGTTCTGAACTACAATAAGGCTTCACAAAGTAGTCAGCTAATTTTTCTAGGGGCCTCCTATCCTGATTGTATGTGTAAGTAGTTCATTTGCTTGTTTACACACTCATCTGTCCCAATCTGCTCCCACTGAAGTAATGGCAAAAATCCCTTTGATTTAAATAAGATTGAGATCAGAACCTAAATTGTAATAAAGTATTTCAGTAAAAACAAAGTACAGGAAAGGAAGCAGTGTAAAAACAAACCCAAGAAATGTTGCCGCAGTGGAAACTGAATAATTTAGGATAGCTGGAGTACACATGGCCTTGTGTCAGTGGCTGGATTAGCTAATGGCAAAAGAACAGGACACAGCTTCATGACTTAGTTGCAAAGGTACCCACCCTTGGAAAAATGTATTACATGGGGCAGAAGGGTGGTGACTTAAAATATTTTCCATGTACCGTTACACTCACAGACACAGTTTTTGCTGCCATACTAGTAGGAAGCTATTGCCACCTGCCCACAGTATAAAGATCCATATTTTTTCGCTAACTCAATTTTCTGGCTGGTGCTGGGATATAAAGAGAAACATTTTTAAAAATGGTTAAGTATTACTGGAATCTAGTTTGGCTAGATCTCCTGTCTCAGGTTTAAGAGTGGTTTAATCAAGAATGGATACGGCAAACCACTTCAGGATGAGGGATTTTTGTCATGTAGCTAGGACCTAAGAAAAGGCTTTTCTCCATATGTTACAGAATAGAATCCCCGTCCCCAAATGCTCTTTTACGAGATATGCTTCTACTGAACACTCTTGTGGTGTGTGTGGGGGGATTTAATGCTTTGTTTTTGATGAAGAAAATAGTGGTGGCATCAGCTCATGCTGCTAATTGTTGGCTTTTAGAGAAGAGTAACCTTGCAAAGTTATTTGTGCTGGAATGGCAATTGTTGCATCTAATAGTTACAGTTGAAAAAAAGCCAAATTAAGTTTTAGCAGGCAGAATTGTTGACTGGATCACGGTTTAAAATATTCCTAAACGTGGTCTGACATAATACACCGTGAAGACCTCAGAATCAAGACAGGGCATGTAAGGGCTTGCATGTCAATGCTCCTCAGATTAAGGGCTCGCTAAGCATACCAGACTGCATAGGCTCCAGCTCTGAAAAACCCATTACACTCAACCTGTCAATGACCTGTGGATAATGGGTGTGTGTCATACACTTCCATTGAGACTGGAATAGGTTCAGTGAAAATTATAATGGAAGCACTCTTAATTCTAGAAGCAGTCTTCCTAGAAGATTATTCATCCCTATTCATCCCGATCTACTTTACTACTTTGTACTTAGTAGCAGCAGCTGTAGCTGTGGTTCTACTCTGAAGAGAGACTACACAGAATAAACATCTTAAGTCTGCTCTAAATGTGTATTCAGAGTCATTTTCAGTGACAAACAGTTTTTGGTCTTTATTCTTTGATGGTACAAAGCTGTAAGATCATCAAAGCATCATGTCTCATCATTGCATATCATTGGGTATCAACAGAATTGTTAATTAAAGCCAACATTGTCAAATCCGGGCACCTAAAATTAAGCTCCTAAATGCGTATTTTGGCACCCCAAGAGAAGCAGCCTTGTTTTAAGAGGTGCTGGGCAACCCCTGCTTCCACTCAAGTCATTGAGACTGCAGGCACATACTGCTTTTGATATTCACACCATTAGGATTTTGGCCTCTAGGCTAGAACAAATTCTAGCCTCAGATCCCCCTGGACAAATGGAAAAAGGATTTCTTACTGACAGCAATGAGACAAGAAGACAAGCAACAAGAGGAGCGTGGCTTAACTTTCAGAATATAGGCTGCATTTAGAGGGTTGGCAATTAAACAAAAGACATCTTTTTGTTTGTCAGCTGATTACATTTGATATGGTGTTAAGGCACAGGCAAATATGGAACCCCTGTAGGCCACGTTTAGTGTCATTTTTTAAAGCTGAACCACACTTTGAAGTAGCAAGACCATTTGTTATCATGCTCTGATTTTACATACTCCTAACTTCCAGAAATATTCTGAGATTCTCTAGGCTTGGTCTCTGTCTAAAGGCAGTTATTTTTAAATTAGAAAAAAGTCCCTGAAAAAGTTTCACTTACCATTGTTCCAGGTAACATGAATATTGCAATAATTGAAAGACATTAGGGACACCGTTTTCTTCTTTACCCAAACAGAAAAGTTACGTGTGCATTTTGTGTACAATAAGTTTCACTGTTTTCACCCTGTACAGCCAATTAGTAATATTTTCTATTCCTCTTTCCCCTGTTTAATATACAGGATGAAGTCAAATTACCATTGCCCAAGCAAAATTAACATTTGGAGTTTCCTTACTTCAGGCATTGATCTCACAACCTTAACTTTGTCTTGATGATTTTATCTATTTATTTTGCAATGCATGTACAAAGAGAGAGAGAGAGAGAGAGAGAGAGAATGCATGCGAGCAATTGCGCTGTGAGTCTGAAAAATTTCCCAGATGCCTCACATAAGATATCTGCACTTAGATAATCTCGGAATTTGTTGTATTCTAGGTATTTCCTATATGTAACATAGGGAAATATGAGGAAATACTGCAGTTATTGAGTTGATGTTATCTATTAGGTACAATTGGCAAGCATTCCCATTTCATCACAGTGCTGTTGTTTTCTTTATATATAATATATAAAGCTTTTTTTAGTTTCTTAAATTTGTATTCTAAACCATGTAGGCTTTAGCATGAGCAATTGTTTCTGGATTTGTGATCTCTATCTGCCACTCTCCTCATCTGTGTAACTTTTACCTTCCCAGGGATACAAGTGTTCCATTAGCTTATAAATGCCACTGTCAATCTGAAACCATGTTGCTAGACACTAAAGGTGAGGTAAGAGACAATTGTGACTGGCTCATAAAAATGCTATTCCTCTCCTGGTTCTGAATTGACATTGATTCTACTATAGCCTAGCCACCTGTTCTAAAAACAGTTTTGTTTTGTTTCTAAACCACTCAAGCCTTCGTGCTTAGACAAGAGGTTCTGGGGAGAATGCAATGACATCACATGACTAGAAGGCAGCTGGATAACTAACTATTACTACCTGATTCATTGCTATGACCGTACCATTAGAATCCCATATTTTGGGATGCCAATATCTTTTCAGTAAACAAAAATGTAACCATAATACAAAATCCTTCAAATCCAGGAACAAGTCACTGGAATGTTCAAGTTCCAAATCAAGGAACCAAAAGCCATTGCCAAGAATCTAACAAACTCTCCTACCAGAATCACCTCCTGCTGGCAGCCCATCATCTTCTAAGCAGCCACTTCATACGCCTATAAGAAATGGATCCAAAAGGAACAAATCTCTTCCACAAAAGTAACTACTATGGCCTCAGTCCTGCATCCAGTAATGTAGGGTCTGCACTACCAATTCATGTCGGTATAACTACTGGAAAATCCACATCTCGGAGCGACATTTGTACCGACCGAACTCCCCGTGTAGACAGTGCTATGTTGGTGGAAGGGCTGCTCCCGTCAACAGCTATGGTCTCTCGGGAAGGTGGAATACCTATGCTGATGGGAGAAGCTCTCCTAGCGACATAGGTTGTGTCTTCACTAAGCTCTACAGCAATGCAGCTGCAGCACTGTAAGCGTACACAAGCCCTCAGACCCCTGTTGACTTCATGGAGGATCAGGACCTAAAGGTTAGATTTTCAGAAGTGCTTAGTTCTTGAAAACTTCAGCTTTCATTATCCCAGATGAATACGGGACCCATAACATTTCTCTATGCTGTTTACAAAAGGCAAATGTGGAGCATTTACAATTATGCTCACTGTATTTGTGCATATACAAAACATGGTCGAAAACAGTCCCTGCCCCTGTGTCTAGAATAATGGAGTCCTGGTCCCTGGATGTGGCCTCTAGATGCTACTGTAATTACAATTATAATATAGCACCACAGATGTGCATGGGACCTTGCAAAATATAAAGCTAAGTCCCAGAAGAAGGGAATGTAAGGTCACAAGTGATAACAAGAGATAATGCAGAGAGTTCCAACAAATAAAGACCATATGATTTGTTTTTAAAATTCTCTTCTGATTTTGAGAGACTAAGATAAGTACAAGAGCAGAAGGAGATGCTAGTAAAAGGAGAGATGCGGACTGGATATTACACACATCTCTACTGCACTACACAGATGAACATGCATTTTCTGTTAGATGCCCATCTATGCATTTAAAATAATGGCAAAGAACAAAAGTGTGTCAGGAAGAGGTTATATGTAAGAGAAAGTCTAGTTGTGTTTGCGGGAAGTCTGGGAGAGCTCTCTTGGTAGTCATTTAGCAAGACGGCTTTAGAGTGTCTAGACTGTGAAATCCCATTCCTGTGGTTCCTTCAGAGTTGCTGTTTAAATATTTTCTTTAACCACATCCCAGAGGAGTAGGTCCTTTAGAGAGTCTGGAGAATACCCACCTTCATCTCACCACTTAAGTTTAATCCTTCCAGCAAAAGAAAAGGGAGCTCTTCTCCGCCAGGGTGTCTGAGCCTTCCCAAAAGTGTGGGGGAGGGCAGGGGAGCAGAGGGCCCCCACTCCCTGAGGTCCTGCCCCAAGGCCCCGCCCCCAGCCAAACCAGAAGCTGGAGCAGGGCCAGGGAGCTCACTCACCTGGGGTGGGAGCACAGGTGGAGGGACCCAGGCTCCCCACATAGCTCTTCCCATCCCAGCCATGATAAGAGCCGTGCAGGCAGCCATGGTGGACCCTCCACCTGCCCATGGTGCAGAGGGCCCGAGGAGAGCAGCCCCTGACCCGTGTCTGCACCCCCTGACTCCCACCCAGGGCAGGTGGAAGCTCTGCACCGCGGCTCCCCCTAGCTGCTCATGCAGCTCTTACCATGGTTAGGCAGTGGCTCTGAGTCGTCGTCCCTCCGATTCCCCCTCCCAGCCAGACCCAGGTCAGGGAGAGCCGTGCGGACAGCTGTGGGAGCCAGCGCAGACCATCCACTTCCACCTGCCCTGGGCTAGGCAGGGAGCCTGAGGGGTGGGGACACCGCACCGCAGGCAGGTGGAGGGTCCATGCAGCTCCCACAAACTGGACAGGCTCCCCAGCTGGGCTCCACGCTGGCCTGGCAAAAAGTGGGAGGACCATAGCCCCCATGGCCCCCCTCTTCTGGCACCACTGTTTCACAGCCCATCAATGTTAGTCCTTAATTCTCCAGACGGGGGTTACTCTGATTAAGGATAATTACTCCCTTAGCCATCCAGGGCACTTCCGCTGCTTCAAATCTTGTTGCCTTCACAGGGCTCCCAACTGCTGGGACTTGGGCTAAAAGTTTCCAAAGTGATTAGTGATTCTGAGTGCCCAACGTGAGACACTTGTATGGGGCCTAATTTCAAGGAAAGTGCTGAGGATCTGCCCTCTGAAAATCAGGCCCTTTAGAGGGGTCTCATGTTGGTATCCCCAAACACTAACCACTTAAAAAAAAATATATTTGGTTGAAAGTCTGTGCTGGATCTTGGGAAGGGGGTGATGGTGGCTTTGAGCCACCTTTGGCCCCTCCCAATCCTTGGCTATTTTGGAATTGGAGAGGCCCCCAATGCAATTTAAATAGACCTGGGGGCATGTTTAAGTTACAGTAGCCTCCCTAGGGAAGCCGTATGGACTATAGCACTGCCCAGAATCTCCTCAGCACTGCGTGATATGCACCTATCCCAGCACATCCCCTATGCTGGGGCTTGCAAAAGGCTCCTTGAGAGTCAACCTTATGGCTGTCTTTCACAGTGCCTGCAGCAGGGGAATCCTTCTCCAGTGGGAACAGGGATTTTGAGGCTCCTATACACCACTCTGGAAGTGGGGAAGTGAATCCAGATTTCCTTTATGACATGTCAGAGCACCAGAACTGGGCTCGCCTCGTTTTCACTAAAGATAGGTTCTCGCAGAAAGATTAGGTTAAGATTTCAATCATCCCGAAGTTTGGGGATGTTTGATCTAGGTCTTTGGGTTGGTGCCATCTGGTTTTCACACTTAAATATTTCATAGTTGGAAGAAACATTGTTTTAGTCATTCGCACTTGGATTTACCACACTTGCATCTTAGCTGATGCTGGAGGGATCACAGAGCAGCTCACTCCCCCACATCCATTTTTTAACCTAATTACTTCCATCTCACTCCACCCCCATTTTAAATTTAAAAAGTTTGAAACAAATAAATTCAGGCTGGAAGTATATAGTGGGAGTTACCAATGCAGCAGAGGTTAAAAATAGGTTTAAAACCAGCTAATGTCAGCATGAAAGTGAGGGAAAGGACATAATGACAGTGCTAATTATTACATTCTCTTGTTTTGCTCTTCTGAAGAGCAACAATTAAATCTCTAGTTAGGCTTAAAATGAAAAAGTAAACGTTTTGCACCTGCAAAACAGATTCTTTTACATCGGGGAATTTCAGATCCAGTAAGAACCTTATTCATTCCAGCCTGGAGAACAAAATATGCCTTAATGGAAGAGCATTCTCTTCATTTCAACAGTGCATTGTAGTATTTTGGTACCAACTCAGGAAAGAAAAGAGAAAAAGATTAATCAAAGCCT
This sequence comes from Trachemys scripta elegans, assembly GCF_013100865.1. NCBI lineage: Eukaryota > Metazoa > Chordata > Testudines > Emydidae > Trachemys > Trachemys scripta. Next base: position 88,761,347 of record NC_048306.1, read on the forward strand.
TCAATTTTTCCTTAAAAAAATTTTTCCTTTAAAAAATTTAAGTAGGGCTCGCCATTACCTACATAGGCATTGTCACACATCATCACTCTTTGCAATGCCCAATAATGCCCAGCACTGTGATAAAAGCATTGAATTTATGAGAGTTTGGAGTATATGCTGAATGCAAGATCAAGCACTATATGGGATATTCTTAGATGAGGGGAACTGTGTTCCCATAACGCCATTTAAAAATATATCTGGAAACACGTTCCTGGAGGAAAGTGTAAAGTGAAAGATGGATAGTCATGGATAAAACTAGACCTACTGAGCCAAATTCTGCCTTCCGATAGACATCTGGCAACTTGTCTTCAATAGGAGTTTCACGTGTATGTAGTCTGGTGGAAAAATTTGGCCAATATGACTATAAATAATTTGAGTGCTATTCCAAAGCTGACAGATAGGAGTCTTCCCATTGATTTCAATGGGCTTCAGCCCTTAATCTGTAGATCTCAAAGGTGAGAACCCGGGATACAAATGGAGAAAGTGTGAGGCAAGGAAGGAAGGTAGCTTGCACAAGATAACACAAGTCTATGCTAGAATTGAGAACAGAACACACAGGATTCAGTTCCTAGCACTCTGCTGCCCCATGGGAGTTGTGAGGAGAGGCGGAATGAAGCCTCTTGTCTTTTTGGGAGTTGTGTATGTTTCACAGAAATCACATTCTTCTTCTCCATTTTTGAATTTTTTTCCAGTATTTTCTATTCCCCTTCCCTTTTCATCTGTGGGTGCATGTACATTTTTAGACTGTAAACTGTTAGGGGCAGGAACTGTCTTTTTGCACGTCTGTATAGCACCCAGCACAATCGGAAAAGATCCCGATTTGCAAACTGAGCGCTACATCAACACAAATAAGCAGAGGAGGATCATTAATTAAAAAAAAAAAAAAAATTGAAGAAAGAACCTTCCAAGTTAAGACCTACAGTAATAGAATCACTATCCTGCTAGACCAATCTTGGTGCCTATCCAAGGCGGTCAGGCATCTGTTTAAATATTTTGAGGCAGGGTGACACAAATAAGTGAGCAGTAAGTAACAGGGCAACTTCTTTACCATACAAGATGGCAGCCGTTTATAATTTACTCCTGATTTTACAGTTCAAAAGAACTTCATATGACTTGTCAGTTCGGGAATAAATGAATGAATGAATGATCAGTCTAAACATAAGCTCACTGTGCAATACAGCTCTGTCTATAGACCTCTGCTACTGTCTTCCTAATGGAGCAAAATGATGTGATAAAGTCCTGTTAAGGTACTTCATCATAGCAATAATGTGACAGAAGATAAGACAAATACCAGAAGCGCACCCTTGAGTTTACTTTTTAAGTCGTAACTTTATACTCAGCCCCAGCAGTCAAAAGCTAAAGATGGTGTATTTTCAGCTGCAGGTCATGCATAGCTCTATTCAATAGGAAAGCCTCGCATTCCTCATGTCAAGAAGAAATTTTTGCAGTTACCACTTAGTTAGAACTGCTACTGACTGCACCAGAGGAACAGGAAAAAAGGTATCCCCTGGAGAGGAGTGAAAAAATTAAACATTTTCCTCTCTGCTCTTTGACAGCAACAGAGAAGCACTCAGTGTGTCTTTCACAATTTTGTGGGCTACCACATGTTGTAAGTGTGACTTAAAATAAGGGTTAATAGCTACTGTTTTATCTCTCTAACTTGATATCCAAGTGCCTAAGAAATATTAGTGAATAGCTCCTCACAATGCCGCTGTAAGGTAGAAAAGTACTATTATCCTCATTAGACAAATGAGGAACTGAGGCACAGAGCAATTAAGTAACTTGCCTGAGGCCACACAGGAAGTCTGTGCCAAAGCTAGGAATTGAACCCAGTTCTCCTGAGTCACAGTCTACTGCAGGGGTCGGCAACTTTTCAGAAGTGGTGTGCTGAGTCTTCATTTATTCACTCTAATTTAAGGTTTCGTGTGCCAGTAATACATTAACATTTTTAGAAGGTCTCTTTCTACAAGTCTGTAATATATAGCCAAACTATTGTTGTATGTAAAGTAAATAAGGTTTTTAAAATGTTTAAGAAGCTTCATTTAAAATTAAATTAAAATGCAGAGCCCCCCAGACCAGTGGCCAGGACCTGGGCAGTGTGAGAGCCACTGAAAATCAGCTTGCGGGCCACCTTCGGCACATGTGCCATAGGTTGCCTACCCCGGTCTAGTGTTTTAACCATAAGACTCTCCTTCACTCCAGACAGCAACGCACGGTGACAGAAACACATCAGGTTCAAGTGTTCTTTTAAACTGATGGTGCTTGGACAGACAATAGGTTTTGAACCACAGACCTTTAACACTACACTTAAGCTAAAGATCTCTGCAACTTAGGACTCAGAAAGCTACCTTTACCATTGAGCTAAGAGAGTGTCCATTAGCTTCAAGCAGTAGCAGACTGAAATTCGTGGAATAGCCACTACAGTGCAACAATGATTCACTGCACCCAGAGCCGGTTACACTCATGTGAAAAAAAAAAAAAAAAAAAAAAAAAAAAAAAAGGGAGGGCTGGGAGATTTCAATATTTTGTTTTCTGTTTTTAAACCCAATTGCAACAGTACTGTACTAGCCCAGGAGAGCCAGAAAGAGACTATAAAGGAGAAAGTGAAACTGACCCAGACCTGGTCTATACCTAAAAATTAGATTGACTGAACGACATCGCTTAGGACTGTGAAAAATTCTGTACCTTATACATAGTTAGGTCTACTGAATCCTTGTTGTAGATGCAAGTAGGTCACTGAAAGAATTCTTCCGTTACTCTCAGAAAGGTGGATTACCTACATCAACGGAAAAACCCCTCCCCTCTCCATAGGGAGCACCTACACTATGGCATTACATATACGTATTCCATATACGTTCCCATATTGCCCTTATCATCATTGGGCATCATGGGGCGCCTTCCAATAGTAGTCTCAGTGCAGTTAAAGGTGGCAGAATCTGTCCCTAAAAGATGAAAAGGTAGATTTTTACATTTGCTCAGTTTAAATAAACCAATGGAATACTACACACTTGTAAAAAATCTGATTTGTATCTTGTCAGAGTCCCTCTAATATACATGAAACACTTTTCTCATACCTTACGGATGTACAGCAGAAAGCTTACCAACCTCTACTGTCAGTTATCAACTGCAGGTAGAATATTGTTACACTCCCATGGGGTTAGAAGTAAAAACAATGCTTGGAAAACAGTTTCCTGCAGGTCTTCAAAGCAAAGTCTCAACGCTATCTTATGTTCTGGTTTTCTTGAAATAATGAATCCACTGACATGCGTGGTTGATCCAACAGTCTCAGTGTTAGAAGAAATCCCAAACGGCTGCGATGCAAACTGACTAAATCAAAGCTGGCAGGCAGCCAGCATTGTCAATAAAAGGTCAACAACATGTTTCATGAATTAGAAATCTTCGATTTACTTCTAGAGTAGAAAGATTAAAACAAGGCTATTATGCAAATGCTGTCTCCAGCACTGTTTTTTTTTGGTGGGGGGACTTCAATGTAAAGGGCTGATCATGCAAGACAGAGAAATATTTTTGATCTCTCTCTAACTGGAGTGAATGTTCTGTTTTGTAATTCTGCTTATTTTCTAGATTTTATTTGCCAAAATATTGGGGATATTTATTTTCAGGCTTATAAATAATATTTCAGGGTGTATGTAGAAAAAATTATAATTAACACCAAACTGTCGTTGGTCACTGTCAATACAAAAGGATAAGGAAATGTAATCGTGATGTCTATTAAATGTAGCAGTGCTAATAGCTAAAGAATTTAAGTAGTTAAATCTCTCATCTTGCAATCTGATCCACCTAGGCTTAACTATTTGCCATCACAGATCAAACTGCAAGATTGGAGCCTTAGTGGAGAAGCCATCTTGCATCACAGCTCTTAGTGTACACAGTTAAGTTCTTAAATTTAGTTATGGTGATCATGTTAAAACAACACTTTCTGCTCCTTGATTTGGTTAGAATCATATCTGCTGACTTCACTGACAAAAAACACAAATTTTCTGCTTTTTACTCCTGATTGCCCTGCAGAGATGATACAGCTGGAGGAGAGTGATTTGAATTCTATTCTAGCTCATGCATCATTCGCTAGAATGTTAACTAAGGGCCAGAATGGGCCTGTACAGGGCAGTGGGGAGCGGGAATGTATAAGGGCCAGGAAACTGGTCAGTATTCCCTTAGTGGAGCTTTCTCCACCTTCTTCCATTGGGGAGGTGGAAGTAGATTGGAAAATCTTTGGAGCAGGGACAGTCTTTTAGTTCTGTGATTGTACAGCGCCTTGCACAATGGGGTCCTGGTACATGACTGGGATTCTGAGGTGCACTGCAAATTAATGAATAAATAAATAAAATAGAAATTAGGCATTAAAAAATTAATATTTGGTTAAAAACAGTCCACATTGCTCTTTGCTTTGAATGGTCCAGAAGAAGAAAGAAATGGAAAGGCAGTGTCAATACTGGGAATCTCTGAGGTATAATCCTGGCTCCGGTATTGAAGTCCCTATGCCTCAGCAGGTCACTCGTAGCATCTCGGTGTCTAAGGTTCTCCATATGTAAAATGACACTATGCAGTAGAGGGACCCCTGCGTGCTTCAGTTAGTTAATATCAGTACAGTGCTGAAGATGTTAAGTAGCATTAAGGAACCTCCAGGCTTAAAAATCTACTTGACAGTTGCAGGGTTGGTGGAACTTCTGTTTTCAAGCTTCCTTCCTGCTCAATCAGTCTGTTGCAGTTCCTCCAGTACTTCCAGACACTTCACTGTGGCTCGAATGGAAAATGGAACATTTTGCTCAGTCCAAGAAGCAGGAAGCCTGTCTCACAGTAAACAAGCTGCGTAGCACTCTGGTTTACACTCCCTCTGCTCTTCCTAAGGTGGTGTTCCAGTGTCCAGGAGCTCCCACAGAGAAAAACGCCTCCGTATGCAAAACACCTAGTTTTGTAGTAGCTTAACAGGCACAATCTAGCCCTAAATATTAAATTAACCCTGTACAGAAGCAGGATGGATACCTGTTCAGTTTCTTCTGGCAAGCTCCCCAGCAGTCAGTGTCACAAGTGACATCTATTTGAAGCAAGATAGGAACAGAGGAATTGCCAGACAGGATCAGACCAGCACCAGATGCTTCAGAGGCGAGTATAAGAACCCTATAGTAGGCAGACGGGAAATAGTCTACTCCCCTCCACCCTCCCACAGGTCTCATTGTGATCTCCAGTAGTTAGGGATTTGCTTAAATCCTGACGCACAAAATTTAATATCCCTTCCAAAAATTGTGTTTGTTATTCATTATGATACCTCTGGATATTCTTTATATCCATATAACTATCCAATCCCTTTTTGAATCTTAAATTCTTAGCACCTCAAGATGGCTGCTGACAGAACGCGGCTCAGAAAAGTCAGCTGCAGTCAAGAAACCAGAGACCTGATCCTGCAAGATGCTGAAGCCCCTGAACTCAGCACTTCAGAGAACGGAGGCCATCATTTTCAGATACACGATTTATCTACACAGAGTTCCACTTGCTAAATGAGCTCTGAGATGGCAGAGCTGGGCAAAATGGAGGCTATTTCACTTAAAACTCAGCTGCTATTCTGCATTTCCAGGTTTGTCATACTAATTTGTATACGACAATTATTTTTTTCTGTGCATCTGCAAATTAAAATTGACACATCAGAGTTTTATACAGTGGGTGTATTTTGTAAATATTAGCAATCCTTGTTAAACTTTATTGTTATATATACAGTTGTTCTAGAGTCTATCAAGCCCATGGAAGTCACATCACGGGGAAGGCATAAACTTTTTTTTAAAGCATAATCAGTCTAGTATTCATGTAAATAGGCAGGCTGATGACCCTGGAGACCGAAGCTGTCTCTTTATGCACAATAATGGCACAGCATAGGCAGCGGCGACACCGGTAGCAGCAACAGCACACACGTCTCCACACTGCCCTGACCGTGGGGATCACCTATGTGCTGGGAGGCCCACTTCTAGAGGTGAGGTGAGATGCAACTTCAGAGAGAAGGTGAAGGTGCATTCTTACCTACACAGGGCCAATTTCTCTGATGGCATAAAGGGATAAGAACTCCTTTGGCGTTGCTGAAGTTGTTCCTTTTACACCAGCAGAGCCTGGCTTACAATCGGAGAACTGGTGGCATCCGCTGCCTCCAAATGTTACTTCACTTCCCATATTATTGGGTTGGTTTGTTTGTTTTCAACCAATGTTTTGCTGAGAGCAAAGTGAAAGATATGCAACACACAGAGATCCTTCCTGGTAATATCCAAACTTTACTCATATCCAAACTTTACAAATATCAACTTTACTCTCTTTCACATGGCTACTGAAGATTATCAGCACACAGTTACTGTGGGTCACCCAGAGATGATGGTGACCCAGCGAGCATCAGAACGTGTCACTTATCACTTAACAGTTTGGGTACGATTTTCATGTCGCACAGGGGTGTGAAAAAACACCCCTCTGAGCAACGTAAGTTACACCAACAGCTGTGCCGGTGTGGACAGCACTATGTCAGTGGGAGACACTGTCCCGTTGACAAAGCTACCGCCACTAGTTGGAAGTTGTTTAATTACATCGATAGGAGAGCTCTCTCCCGTCGGCACGGAGAGGCTACATGAGCAATCTTATGGCGGTACAGCTGCATCGGTACAACTGTAAGCTTGCTAGTGTAGACATGGACCTGACGCGGGTGCTTTTGAAAGTTTTATCTGTCCTGTCTACTGGCACCCAACAGTAAGATTCCACCACATTACAGTTAGTTTATTGTTCTCTTGTACCTAGAGGTGGATTAAAAATCTTCAAGGGGACCGAGATCTACCAAAATGTCACCACCTTATTACATGTAATATTTGAATTTTAAGAGGTACCCTCAAGGCTGATAAGTCTAAAATTATACCTGTCAACTTTGGTTTGATTTGCTGGCACACGTGCATATCACACCATCCCTCTGTTCTGTCTACTGTTTACAATAAGTAGTAGGATGGCAATTTGCAAGACATCTTGTCCTATCTCAGTAGGACGTGAGCATGCATATTGCACTTACTATATTCTCTGCCTACTTGCTCATTTCTTGAGAGTAGGCAGTGCAATGAAGTTTACAAGAGCAGGCGTCTTTTAATTTATGATGCCATATGAGAATTCATCTTTTCACTATATCCAATCAGTGACATTTGTCAACTGACTTCCACCAGGGCCTACTGTGATTGTATATGCATATAAGTAAGTATATACATGTTCTGTATGTTAGAGAAATATCACAAGAATGTATGTGCAATGCTTATTTTAGCTCGATACAGAGATTGTTACTATAAATACTTAAGATGTAGAAATACAGAAAACTGGAAGCAGTAAATAGTCATACACACAGGGGTCATATCACATGCAACACTGGGGTATTGCAGTCTCATGAACAATCTCTATACGCTATGGAAGAAATGTGGCTCATTAGGGGTTTTTGGTAGTAGTCAATAATCCATGTTTTAACTGAAACTTTCTACAACCAATCACTGTATTTTTGTTTTCAGTGACATTTTTATGGGGCTTCCTTCTGAACAGCAGAAACAATGGCAAAAAGGTGCGTAGAGGGAACTTCCGTCATTTCAGTGGCATAAATAAATCCTCAGCCAAAGCCGAGCTCAGCGCTGGAACGTACCAAGGTCTTTAGTTGCTCTTTAAACGCTGATAGTATGGTCCAGCAATAATAATGTTGCTGCTGCTATGCAACCATAGGCAGAAGTTCTGCATCAAAGTATTTGCAGGTTGTTGTAACTCTCTTACAGCCCTGGGCTTACCCACAGAGAAAATGGATTAAGTTTATAAAAATCAGTTTACAGTTGAAATGACAGACGTTACAACTTTGTTACAGTATTCTTCTCTAGGCCTGTTTTGGCTCCCAGACAGAAGCTTTTTATCAGAACTACTCTTTTACAAAACACATACAATTATTGACCCCATTATAAATTTATACCATTATAATTATTTCTAAAGAAGAAGACCACTATTTAACTTTGCAGGAAAAAGAAGCAGCAGAAGAATAATTTAACATTTCAACTAAATACAAAAAAACCTGTATTGAACAACCAGCCACAGAAGTGGGGAGAGGGAGGAAATTCATTGTCCTAATTGAGGTTGATCTTCAATTCAAAGGTCAAACAGGAGTATTTTAGAAACCACATGGTACAATTTAAAGTGGTTTCTTAAGATAGGGTTTGAGCTTCAGTGGGGGGTTTAACTCTATTAAAGATTCATAGTGGGGGGGGTTGCAATGAAATATTTATATGAAATTTAAAGTGAATGAAGTTGTAAGTCCCAGCAATTAAGAAATAAAGTTAAAGAAAGTGAGATATACTTTCTATGCATTTAGGGTAAAGGACTGTGGATGCCGATGAGAAATAGTAGGAAGTGTCAGGCATTTGGAATCATTCTCAAACACAGTTTAGGAATGAAATAACTGAGAAGTAGAACTTCAATTAAATGCATCAGCAATCCTAGATCATCCCAGTAGTGTCCCAATGAGCCAGATTCTAAGCTGTTTTACCAAGGAGTGATGCCAGATTTTCACCAGCATACCCAGGATGCAAGTCTAACCCTATGCGTAGACACATACTTTTCTGAAGCATATACTCTATAACTAGATATCAAATAAGAAAAAATAAAGAATTCTTCAAAACTATGAAGCAAAATATGGTACTTTACCAAAATATAAAATCTGAAACTATAGTACCATGGCACTGTCATTTGTGAATGGACAGGGTGCCACTTAAAAGACGTAGGGGGTGTGGCCTAGGAACAAAAATTCCTAGCTCCCTATCATGTATTATGAGTTCTAATCCTAGCCTCTGAATTAATTCATTCTGTCATTTTGGCCACTTAACCTCACTACCTCAAATTCCCATCTGTAAATGGGGCTAATATTTACTGACTTACCTCACAAGGAGGGTGTGGGTGGGTTGTGAGGATTAGTTAACATTTGTCACTCACTTAGAAGATGGAAAGTGCTCAGTGTTCATATCTGGAAAGCAAACCCTTGGTATGCAGAGATTGGAATTAGTCTAGCTACTCCAGCAACTAAAAGTAGATCTGGCATCTCTGTTGTGAAATACAGTGTTCCTGTTCGGAGTGGATGGGGAGAGCTTTTACTCTTTGCTGGCATCGCTGCATTGTAAAAATAGCCAATGTGCTTTTAAAGATAGAATATGCAAAGGATAGATTTGCATGCACACTGGTATTCTTTTTTTAGAGTGCTTCACAGATCACCTCCAGCTAAATTCACCATGCTCCTCCCGCAGTAATCTGTTATCCTCTCATTCTCTTTTTACATCCCCTGAGGAAACAGTGCAAGGCTGAGTAATGTGGGCTCTAATAGAATATTACATATTGTAATTAGTGTAACAAAAGGTATCTGGATCAAGGTGTTTTATCAGACCTATCCCTTTTCTTAAAAGGAATATTCAAGGAAGATCACAGGGCTGTACTCCTGGCTGAATAATATCCCCAAAACAATAATTAAGCTTTAAGATTTTAAAACTTGATCCTACTTCCCATTGTGCTCACTGGGAATTTTGTCAGACTTCAATGGAACAGAAGCAAGCCCTTGTTTCAAGGAATGGGCATACTGGTTTGACTAGAATAGAGAGATGCCCATGACAGAGATGCCCAGATCTGAGCATCACTGAATTTTGGGGAAATTTAGGTCGGTTCCAAAACTTGCATCTTTGGGTCACCTCCATCCTGTAGGATTCCAAAAGCCTTCACAAACGATGGGCCTGATTTTCAAGTACACAGATATAAAACCAGAGTAACTCCACTGATATCAGTGAAGCTAAACTGGTGTTAAATTGTTACATGTCAGGGGAGAATCAGGCATTTCAGCTCTTAGAACAAGGAGACCCCAATCTTGGTTGGGTTTTCCAGGTGGCTACTTGAATAAAAACACAAATAGTACAGGACCACATGAGAGACAGAAGTCAGTCGGACAAGAATCCGGATGGAGGCAGAGGTGGGAAGGAGTGGAACTACTGGCTGAGGAGAAACTCTACACTTACAAGGAATGCTATGGGATGAGTGAAGTCTACATTAGTCCAATGTTAAGATGAGCCAATTGAGGCAGAACGGGTAAGATCACACAAGAAGCGTGTGGTATAGCAGACAGCAGAACTCTCTGGTCCCTCATCTTGTGCTTTAACCATATACACCCTCCTCAGTCTCCTTTCAAGCGTTGACCATTATTAGACATCAAATACAGAATTCATGGAATAAAACAAGCCCAAAGCTACATTTCCTTTCGGAGAGAAGTTTTAGGATTACAGCTCAATGTCTAAGCCAAACGATGTCAGAAGGAAACTGTTTTAAAGCCCTTTCATGAAGGTTCCCAAACTGATCTAAAATTTAATTTTTTGTACATGGCTAAAGCACAATCTATTCTAACAAAACTGTCCTAAATGTATCAAGATGGCTAAAAATGGCTCATCTCAGGACATGCCAGAAGCTCATCTGTCACTGGCCATGAGTACAAGACCCATTCTTGCCCCATCCAGCAAGGAGAACAGTGAGGTAACTAATATGAATGCTATTGCCAGATCCTCTATATGTAGCAGGCGGGGGAAGAGGGGGGGAAATGGTGAAAAGGGCCTGCAAGACATATTTGCTATTAATACTTACCAAGCAACAGAGACATTTGTGCTTGTACTGGCACACAAGAGAACCTCTCTGTTCCCTTCCCTGTTAGCACCGTACAGTGGCATATTGAGAGTGTTCTTCCCCAAGCAAATTATGGGGGAAAACTATCTGAGCAAAGTAATTCCCACTCATTTGCAAGGGACAAATAGTTCCAAGCACATGATTTGTACTAAAAATAAGGTAGTTGTCTCAACTATACAACTCTTTACGGCCCCCGCTCTCAGGAAGCTTTCAGCCTTACTTTCTATAGGATGGAGAAAGGACCCAGAGCCGTACAAGTGTGCGAGTGGATATTTTTTGTGTTCTCATTCCAGCTGGCTCGCCTGCTGGAAAGCTGGCAGCATCTCCCTATCACAGTCTAGAGGAACAATGGGTTGTTGCAAGTGAAATGCGTCATAATCCAACTAAGCTTTAACAAGGAAGCAGGGTGTCAGATGGGAAGGCTAGACATCCAGTGGCTGTGACATCTGTAACTAGGGCAATTCCAATTAAAAAAGAAAGTACTGTACATTATTGAGGAGGAGGAGATTTCACTAACAGCTGCTGTTCAAGATAAAAAACAAAATCTATCATCAGGGCATACTCAAAAGCATTAATTTCAAACTGCTTACTTCCTACTTGTACCCCCAAACGTTCAAGATATGCATATAAGGACCGGCTCCAAAAAAAATTCCCCAAGGTCAAAGTGTTGCATCTATTTGCCCAATTGCAGCAAGCAATCTTTTTTTTAAAAAAAGTTACAAAAGCACTGCTAGAACTTTCCAGTTGCACTCGTTGATACAGACCTTTGAAATTTGTGTCAAGATGATCATGTGTCTCAAGTATTTTGAGTCATGCCTGGCAAATATCTACACTACACTAGAATAGTGAAAACCTGCAAGAAAAGAGTCTCCCCTGCCAACCTTCTCTGATGCAGTTTGACTTTGAAATAATTCAGACATTCTGTAATTAATAAGACTAAAAGAAATCGGATAATCTGAAACCACCTGGGAGTACTTTCACCTATTGTACCTTCGAGACAGATGGTCAGTTGGCCACGCTCCTACACAACTACAAGCAAACTGATTTCAAATTAGAAATTAAAGAAGAAAAAGAACGTTCTCAAACTATTAGTAAGTTCAGATCTGCAACAGCTCAAAGAGTTTCAAGAAAGTTTTTCAAGTCATAATTAGGAAATAAAAATAGATCCAGGGCTCACAAACTGGATCTAGGTCTTTATCCTCTTATCTTTTTCTATCTGTTAAATTCAGATGTAGGTTCCAATTCAGCCTACTGGTCTTTGAAGTTAGTCTTTAATCGTTAAGGATTAATCATCCCCGTTGAAGAGATGGGTCTTTAAGAATATCTTTCTTGTCTATATGGGAGGCATTCTCCTTCTGGACAGCTTCACATTGCTGGTCAATACTTGGATGCAATACAATGCAAGGTACTTACTATTGTTATTTATTAGAGGATGTCATCAAGAAGTTGCTCTGTGAAGTGGGAAAGAGTTTCTCTTTCCATATCACTGAGACATCCGCATAGCAAAGCTAAAATTAAAAGTTTTGAACCCAGAAATATGTTGAATGTTTGTTTTTAATGCTTTTATAAAGTGTAAAAATAAATCTTTTATTTCTGTATTTCTCCTTGTTTTTCCAGGTTTGCTGGGATTTTACTTTTATAGTAACTTAAAATGATTTCATTCATTACGGTCCCATCTGCCAGGCCAGGATGTTAGGGCAGAAACACTGGCGATAGTAATGAAAATCTGTTAGAATTCCCAACCAGTCCCTCCTCGCCGACCCCACAATTTGCCCGCCTGGTTTTGACTTGCTCAGTCATCAATGGTCCCTATCGAAAAGGTTCCGGACTGGGCAAGGTCTCTGTACAGCCAACCAGACGCTGGGGCCTTCATGACAGCCCTTTGTGCAGCTGCAGTGCGACACAGACGATGACGCACATTGTTGATGAATACCTGCTGACTAGGTTCAGTGGTGGCCTAGAAGAACTGCATCACACCACTGAAGATGCCATCGTTTGGCTAGATGACTATGCACATGCTAAATAAATATTGTAGAGATCAATTTTTCTAGGGACCTCTCAATATGGTGACATGTAACAGGAAATGCGTTATTTGCCATCTTAATGGTAATTATGGAGGTTATTTGAGTTTATTAAGGGAGCACATCTGCCATTTGTTATTTGGGTTTACAATGTTGCTACTGGATCCCTGGCTGAAGATGGATGTCCATGTAACAAAAGTGGTTAGGAGTACTTTTTTCCCCATCTGCACTTGCCAAGGTGATGGTAAACTTTTCTTTCTGATCTGTTTTCCACCCCTCTTTCTGCTCAAGATTAGAATACCATCATGGGCTTTACAGGGGGTGATTTGGAAACTTTAGCTGATATTGTGATAGATTATCTCACATACAGGCAATGCTTTCACATGTTCGAAGTCTCTCAACGGTGCACTCTGAATGTCGAGTACGAGACGGTAGTTCTCAATCAATCACAGCATGCGAGTGTTGTGTGCCAGCACTGCATATGTACAATAACTGAAGCTCTTTAGAGACCTCTTTGAAAGTTTGGCCCTTTGCTCCTACTGCTGACAGATGGACAGACAGACAAGGTGAGTGAGATATCTTTTATTGGACCAATTTTTGTTGGTGAGCAAATTATTCTGAGTAAGTTTCCCAGCCCTGAAGAAGAGCTCTGTGTAAGCTCAAAAGCTTGTCTCTCTTACCAACAGAAGTTGGTCCAACAAAAGATACTGCCTCACCCATGTTGTCTAATATCCTGGGACCGATATAGCTACATCAATACTACAGACAGACAATTAAGCCTGTCTGATTTCTCTTATTCCCCCTCCTCCCCCAACACTTGACTGTTTCTAAGTATACTCAATTATCCTATTAGACCCATGATATCTGGGGTCAAGACCTCATATAACCAGCAACTGAATACATGCCAACATATGCCACAATCACCAGCCCTGAAGGCAGGCTTAAGGAGGTAGAATTCGAGCCCCCAGTTATAGGTATTAATCCAGAGATTTTTGTAATAGCCTTTCAGTGACATTCATTTTAGTCCTAATGAAGATAGAAATTTAGGGTGATTCTTCGCCTGACCCTCCTTAGCTTTTGCACTGAATGCTCCTTGCTTAGCTGACAGGATCTCTTGATATATATTAGAGTTGAAAGTCAAAAGAAATTGACTGTAACCTTGGGTTTTCTTAGCTTTCGTATCATCACAATCAGAGGGTGATGTTGACTGTAATATTGACTGTAATATGTCCTATCTTGATAGCATTGGTTTACCAGTGACCCAATTCCACATTGCAAATCTAGATTACAGCTCCAATTGATCTATTCAGTTTTTCGCTTATATCTTGTTAAGAAAGCAATGGAAGAGGTTGTTACTATTTTGTTGCAACACCTGATGCAGCTTCATAACTACTGAATGGCAAAGCTTATTGTAGTGGTTACTAGTAATGAGCTGCAAAAGCCGGAGAGCAAAAATAATCTAAAATATTTGGGGGCCATTAAACATGAAACGTGGCAAGCAAGTCAAGCTCCTGGATTCATATCAAGCGCTTCCAAGCATACCCCTGTGGTTGAGATAAAGAATTGCCAATATAAACCATCAAGTATTAACAGTATTTTATACCTCTACATATAGATACAGTACACTCCACAAAAATTCACCATCAAGATGCTTATGTGCTGTCAAATGGTACATTTATCATCAGTGTTAGATACAGAATTTCTCAGGCTGTGATGGATAATTATTATTTCTTCCAAGAAAGTGAAGGATTTATTACTTTTGCAGTAGGTAAGGAAGGTATTTTTCTTTATTAAAATAGTGGTATACTTCACCTGGTGATACAAGCTTAAATGGGTCAATCTTTCCTAGAAGAGCTGTGATTTTACGCAATGTACGAATTCCTTAACAATAATTAACATGCCAGAGATTGTTGGTGCCCCATTCTCCTCCTCAGGCCTCCATGCTGCAGGGCTACAAATGTGAACTTTAGTCCTTAAGAATTCACTTCTAGCCCTGAAAACACTGGGATGTCTGATTTTAATTGGGACATTTTAAGTCTAGAGAAGCTATATAAAGGTCATAGTTTTTTTTCCTGTAGCATGTCACATTTACAGAGTGCACTATACAATGGAGTGGTGGAAGGGGTTTATCAGCACTCGTTGAAGGTGAGCTAGGCTCACTCACAGCTGTGTTCCTAATGAGAAAATGCAACCACCCTAAATTCATGCTAAAAATGAATAGCACATCATGTATTCCCCTATAAAATATATTTTAATGAAACAGTTAGATGAACTCATGCCCAAAGTCAGTCAGGTGATCTTACTACGGTAACCTATCTTTTATTCCCCCCTACATTTATGTCACAAGTAGGGCTTTCAAGCAATTAAAAAAATTTATCACAATTACTTGCGCAATTAAAAAAATTAATAAAATACTATTTATTTAAATATTTGTGGATCTTTTCTACATTTTCAAAAATATTGATTTCAATTACAACACAGAATACAAAGTGTACAGTGCTCACTTTATATTTTTAATGCAAGTATTAGTACTGTAAAAATACAAAAGAAATAATATTTTTCAATTCACCTAATACAAGTACTTTAGTGCAATCTCTTTATCATGAAAGTTGAACTTACAAATGTAGAATTATGTAAAAAAAAAAAACTGCATTAAAAAATAAAACAAAGTAAAATGTTAAAGCCTGCAAGTCCACTCAGTCCTACTTCTTGTTCAGCCAATTGCTAAGACAAACAAGTTCATTTACATTTGCAGCAGATAATGCTGCCCGCTTCTTGTTTACAATGTCACCTGAAAGTAAGAACAGGTGTTCGCACGGCACTATTGTAGCCAGCGTCGCAAGATATTTACATGTCAGATGCGCTAAAGATTCAAAGTCCCTTCATGCTTCAACCACCATTCCAGAGAACATGCATCCATGCTAATGACTGGTTCAATCCAAAGCAGTGCAGCTCGACGCATGTTCATTTTCATTATCTGAGTCAGATGCCAACAGCAGAAGGTAGATGATTTTTTTTTTGGTGGTTCGGGGTCTGTAGTTTCCGCATTGGAGTATTACTCTTTTAAGATTTCTGAAAGCATGCTCTACACCTCATCCCTCTCAGATTTTGGAAGGCACTTAAGATTCTTAAACCCTGGGTCAAGTGCTATAGCCATCTTTAAAAAAATCTCACACTGGTACCTTCTTTGCGTTTTGTCAAATCTGCAGTGAAAGTGTTCTTAAAATGAACATGTGCTGGGTCATCAGCCAAGAGTGCTATAATATTAAATATATGTCAGAATGTTGGTAAAACAGAGCGGGAGACATAATTCTCCCCCAAGGAGTTCAGTCACAAATTTAATTAACGCATTTTTTTTTTTAAACAAGCATCAGCATGGAAGCGTGTCCTCTGGAATGGTGACCAAAGCAGGAAGGGGCATATGAATGTATAGCATATCTAACACGTATATACCTTACTAATGCCTGTTCTCACTTTCTGGTGACATTGTAAATAAGAAGCGGGCAGCATTAGCTCCTGTAAATGTAAACAAACTTGCTTGTCTTAGCGATTGACTGAACAAGAAGTAGGACTGAGTGGACTTGTAGGCTCTGAAATTTTCCATGGTTTTGTTTTTGAGTGCAGTTATGTAACAAAAAAGTCTACATTTGTAAGTTGCACTTTCACGGCAAAGAGAATGCACTACAGTACTTGTATGAGGTGAACTGAAAAATACTATTTCTTTTATCATTTTTATAGTGCATATATTTATAATCAAAAATATACACTTTGATTTCAATTACAACAATGTATACAATATATCTGAAATGTAGAAAAACCATCCAAATTATTTAATACATTTCAATTGGTATTCTATTGGTTAATAGTGTGATTAAAACACCGATTAATCGCGATTAATTTTTTTTTTAGTTAATCGTGTGAGTTAACTGTGATTAAATCGACAGCCCTAGTCACAAGTGAATTTAGGCCAGACTGATCAATGCCTGAGTAGCTACAGGGGGGAAGATAGGATACCAAAGCATGGTTTAACATAGCAAACAGAGAAATAAGATACAATTGCTGGAAACTGAAGCTAGACAAATTTAAATTGGCAATAAGGTAGAAAATTTTAAAATGAGCATAATTAGCCACTGGAATGACACATCAAGGGTAATGGTGAAATCTCTATCACTTGAAATCTTTAAATCAAGACAATGTCTTTCCAGAGGATATGCTCTAGCTACCCCTCAAGTTATGGGCTTGATGCTGGAATTATTGGGTGAAATTCTATGGCCTGTGCTATGCAGAGGGTCAGATTAGATGATCACACTGGTCCTTTTGGCCTTAAATTCTATTAATCCTGCAAAGACGTACACATGTCTAACTTTATGCACCAAATAGTCTCATTGACTCCACCTGGTATCTCAAGTTGGGTGCCCAAAATCTGGGACATCCACAATCAAGGGCCACTTTCCAAGAGTTTCAACTTCTCTGTGCTTCTGTTCCCTTCTTTGTAAAATCTAGGTAAAAATCACTTCAGTTCCCTTCTTTGTAAAATCACTGACCTCAAAGGGATGTGGTGAGGCTCCAGTTATTTAAGCCTCATCACCTCATCTCCTCATTCTCCGTGACGGAGGTGGAGTGCAGTAGCAGCTGCAAAGAAGTGTCCACGCTGCTCTGCACGTTGGGTAAAAGGAGGAAGCCTTCTCTTTCATCAGCCTCCCAGGAGCTCATCTCTAGACAGACACTCAACCACCTGAGCCATGCACTTGTTTCACATTCTAACTCTTCATGTTTTAAGCACAGAGATGCAAGATGCCGGAAAAGTGCATGTAATGAGTCACTGGAGTTGCCCTCAGTTTATATCACATTTAATTTTGGTTCTGGATCTTTTATTATTTCTGTAGCATCAAAACTCTCCCAGTGTGCAATAAAGACTTTTTTAAAATGTTGCCAATCATAACTGAATGGTCACATTAGGATATGGAACTGCACCCTTTGTCTATGACCCCCAATCCCAGTTAAAAAACCCAATGTGCCCCACATCATTATGCGAATACCATAGGCTTAAGTCTGGTTCTTTTCATTTTGAAGGCTGCATCGCAAAGGGATATCAGTACACCCCCTATGTTCATTAAAGATCTCAGTCATGCACCGTTTAAATATGGTAATGACTTCTTACCATTTTAAAAAATAAGAGATTAAAAAATGATGAGCATAATCAGCACTGATCACTCACAAAGATGGTCATCAAGCAGAGAATCATTTCAAATGGATTTTTGTCGCTGCTTGTGCATTCATTTGCCAGGCTTTGCCTTTTGAATTTACCTCTGATATTGTCTGTGATTTCTTGCACATCTTGAATACTGGCAATTTCACCGGGAGAACTGTTCATCATACTGCACTTTCCATTCCTCCTAGCAGGCACCTTACAACAGTCTGCAATTTAAATACCTTTAACTGAAGAGCCTCAAAAGACACTGCTGTTGTATAGACATCCGCACCAATTTGCTTTTGAAGACTGACAGGCTCATTGTCTTAAACATAATGGATCAAATCCATCTCTGATATCCAGGGATGAATGTGGTCTATTAAGTTTGAATATTATTATTGTACAATTCAAACTACAAGAAGACTTTGAGTTTGGTCTTTAAAGCCTTACTAACTTTAAGTCCTAGATTCCATGCCTGAGAGATCATCCCTCTCCCACCTCTTTTCTTTCTCCATGTACCAGTGGGGCACATACGATCATCTGAAGAGCTCTCTAAAAATTAGATTTTAATATCTAGGTGCTGATGACACAGCATTCTAGAGGAGAGGAGGACAGCACCTCTGGATTTCACCAGACAGAGCCAGGAACCATCCATCTGCCTTCAGGGCCTGCATGTTCACTCTAGCTTTCACCTCGGAAGGATTAGCTGTGATGAGCGGTTTTCTTTTGGGATGGTTAAAGTAATAGGATGGGGTTTTGTCCCTGTGCATGCATTCTTATTAGGATAGGTGCAGGTATAAATTTGGGAGCCTCCTTAGTGCAACTAATGAGGGGCGGGGAGGAGAGGTTGTTTTGTTTTTAATTTCAAACAATAAATAAGATATAATAGTCAATTTGACTTAGATTGTGGAGTAGATAGTTTAATAGAGCTTCCAATAGGTCCTTTGAGAGGGCTGCCCTTCCAAGGTTGTCAAAAATCTCTCACACAGAGACACCAGTTAGCAAAATTTTTATAGATTGCTTGGATGAAATGGAAATGCAAGATTATTATTATACCCATTATAATGTATTGGTTCATGTATGCATTCATACATACACAGTTGCATGTGCTCCGCCCTTCCCACCACCACCGTCCTCTGGCTGGATAGAATTGAAAAACTATCTAACAATGAGTCACAGACACTATATTGCCAATGTTAAATAATGTAAAAAAAAATGGAGAGTCTGCTTCAGCGGAGATGATTTTGTAACCGGACTGAATTCTACTTCCCCAACTGCTGTCATGTTGTAAATGACCATGGGTGCCATCTGGTAAGTGAAAAGTAGTAGTTGGCCATGGATTGTTATATTACGTACATATTTTTCTCTTTCACAGAATAAGTGAGGCCCTGTATATTTCACAAACCCAGAGAATTCACCCCCTTTGTTCCAGAATCTAACCGGTCTCTCAAAAAATGTTGGTTTTAGTCCTTATGGTTGTGAAAACTATGGAAAACCATCAACCAAATGTAACTGATGCCCTGCCCTCATCTTAAGACTGCAGAGAGCATGAAACAAGCTCTGACAGGTGTGAACTGTGCCACTCATCTCAATGGGGGAGTTAAATGTGAAACCTAACCAGGGGCAGGTCTACACTATGGCAGGGATCAACGCTCTGAGCTCAATCTACCGGCGGTTGATTTAGCGAGTCTAATAAAGACCCGCCAAATCAACTGCAGATCGCTCTCTATTCAATCCCTGTACTCTACTCCCGATGAGAAGAGTAAGGTAAGTCGACGGGAGATTTTCTCCCATTGACTCCCCGCGGTGTAGACCCTGTGGTAACTCAACCCAAGGTACATCAACTCCAGCTACGTTATTCACGTAGCTGGAGTTGCATAGTGTAGGTCGACTTATCACGGTAGTGTAGACATAGCCATAGTTGATGTTTAAATTGTCATCTGTAATCATTTCACTGCTGGTCATTTTAGCAGAATTATCCAGATACTGTGTTTCTCCTAAAATCGCCAACACTGCTGGTGCCAATGGAGAGAGAGAAGATAGTACATCCACTATCTCCAATTACCTGGACTATGAAACTTTAAATAGAGAGAATGAAGAGTGTTTTTCCCATTTTATTTAAACCGATACTTAAAAAGATAACATACTCTGCTAACAGGGCCGGCTCCAGGCACCAGCCTGGCAAGCAGATGCTTGGGGCGGCCACTCCGGAGAGGGGCGGCACATCCAGGTATTCGGCAGCAATTCGGCGGACGGTCCCTCACTCCCGCTGAGAGCAAAGGACCTTCCACCGAATTGCCGCGGCAGATTGCGATCGCGGCTTTTTTTTTTTCAGCCCTGTTTGCTAACTATAAGCTGCTATGAATAAAAACTAAAAGTCAATAAATTGTGAAGCAACGTCTAATTCATTTTTACAATATGACCTACTTTGAGTCACATGAGTAACTAGAGCTTCAAGGAAGGGATTCCGAAAAGTCTGGTCATTAAAATCACTTGCTTTCCTTAATGGCTTTTAGCTTCAAGGGATAAGAAAACACATTTCAGTTATAGGCATTCTCTGAAGAGGCCCCCTGGGCATAAATCTTACATTGCAACTGGGGTAGGGCAGGGAAAGAGAGGAGAGAATGTATATCAGTACTAAGGTTACTTCAGAATTTAAAACAGCCTTCACTGGGTTTTTCTTTCAATTGCGCTCACTAATATAACCTCCATTATACAGAGTGATCCCCAAAATGGTTACTAGGATCCTGTGTCCAATGCACATTTGTAGAAATAAACACACGTATAGGACTGACAACAGCTTAGAAATGCCTACTTTAAATGCAAAATAAGGAGGAGTTTGGGTAACCTTCATTTTAGCTCATAGTCACACTGCATTGGTCTTGCGTCAGTAAGCCTGGCTGAATCTTCACTAAAATGATAGAAAAAAATAATTTCTAATTTTTAGTTGGTCAACTTTGCCCTTTCTCACCCCCAACTTGCATGGTAGTGATATCTTTTTTTTTTATTCAAGTATGCTCCATTGTCTCCTGTCCTGGAATCTGGAGACTCCAAGAGGCAGGAGAGCACGTTCTTTCACATGTTAGCTTGTTTATACTCTTTCCCAGTGCTCACATATGTGCTTGCATTTTTTCCTCTCTCTCTGGCTCTCATAAATATATACACACACTGATATAATACGGTAATCATGGCAGACTAACCTGATATTCTTCTTTGCGAAAATAACTGATTTTTTAGATAAGGGAAGTGCAGTAGATCTTACAGACTTGCACTTCAGTGAAGCATTTGACAGGGTACCCCATGGGAAATTATTTCTTAAATTAGGGAAGATGGGCATTAGTACAAGAATTGTAAGGTGGCTAAGGAATTGGCAAAAGGGGAGACAATGGCCTGTGCTGAAAGGTGAACTATTAGACTAGAGGGAAGTGATTTGTGGAGTTCCTCAAAGATCGGTCCTGGGACTGATCTTATTTAATGTTTTGATTATTGACTTTGGCACAAAAAAATAGTAGCTAATGAAATTTGCTAATGATACCAAGTTGGGAGGCACTGTCAACACAGAAGGACGATCCGAATATTAGACAGGAAGAGAGAGAGAGAGAGAGAGCGCGCGCGCACGCACAAGCACGTGCCACCTGAGCTCAGACCCAGGGGATAGGGTGCATCTGAACTCAGGTGGCTAGTCTGAGCCTCTACTGGCGTAGCAATGTCCACACTGTTATTTTTAGTGTGATAGTGTGAGCCCCTCTTGTGCCAGTCCATCTACCAAGGCTGGGAGGCTTGCAGTGTAGATTTACCTAGTGATCCAGCTATGCAAATGCACAGTCTAACTCAATATTTCTCCAACGTGGCCACCAGCGGATATTTTTGCTGCCACAACAGCCTCCAAAGCATGGGTGGAGATTGGGTGGGAGGCAAAGCAGCAGCCCCTCCCGGCAGCACCGCCTTGGTGTTTGATCTGGTGCTGCCAGCAGGGATCGGCGCCCTGAACCATGCAGCCTCCTCGGGGGGTGCCAGGCAGTGGAGATACATGGGGCTGGTGTGTGCAGTATCGGAGGCGGCTCTTGTCCGTCAAGGTGGCTGCAGTGTTCAGTCACTGGGGCACTCCCCTGGGCAGCTCCCCTGCTCCCGCCCAGCCGGGGCACGGGGAGCCTGGGACTCTGCGGGCGGTCAGTGAGTTCCCGACTCACCTTCCCCAGGGAAGGCCCTCACTGAAGGGCAGTGTGGGGCAGGGACAGAGACGGGTTTGTCAGGGCAGCCACGAGCAAGACTCAGTGGCCGCACTCTGAGGCCACCAAAAAATTTGTTGAGAACCCCCCTGAATCCATCCATGGTGTTACTCCACTGAAGTTAATGGAGTTACACCCTGGGTGAATTTGGTCCATTAATTTTATTTTTCAGTACCTATTTAGGCAGCCTCTAAAGTCCACCCAAAATGGTTAGCTGAACTCAAAACTGTGATTTTAAAATGTATTTTAGACACTATCTGTACTGGCACAGCACATCGCACAGATCTAGAAATATTACACAGACAGCTCTTGGCAGCCGCACAAGAGACCCAAATTTGGCAATGACCTCAGGACTGAAGACTGTAAACGAGTCATGGAGTTGACACATTCAGACTCCGGGGGAGATTTGATGTGTGCTGTTCATTCAATGCCCCACACCCAACAAACAGTACCTGATGGAGCCTTGACAGGTGCCGCAGGGAACAGGGGTGAATAGGTCTTCCGTGCCTTTCTAAAGAGCCATGATGAAGAGGGACAAAGAAAAACTAAAGTAAAGGGTCAAGGGGAAAAAATATCCAAGGATCCTGATCCTGTACTGATGGTTTTGCTATTGACTTCTATCAGAGCAACATCAGTCCCCCTGTCTGGGCAATCCAGAGAATCTGACCAAGGGCTCAGCTGTCTGGGGATCTTCATAGCACTGTCACAGGTCCCCTGAGGGAATGTCCTATGTCTTAGGACCAAAGGATGCACATTTTTGGGGTGTATTGATGACATGATGAGCCATCATTGAATAGGGCCAGATTAGGATTCCCTCATTCAAAACTTGTGGTAAAGCTACTCACATGAGTATTGATTATTTAGTCTCATTGACTGAAAAGGGACAACTTGTGTCCTCATATTGAGTAAGTGGTTCATAATCTACCCCATAATGAGGATGTAAAGTAACATGACAATGCAATATCACCATGTCTTAGCTTGATGCAAAAAAAGTAGTACTTCATCACAGAGCAACACAATACAAACAGGTGGCAATCCTGTCCACGACAGAAAAGGGAAGTTGAATAAATCCCTCTTGTGCATGTACGTGTGTGTATGTCTCTCTCTCACACACAAGTTCCTGAACACATTAGCTACCCAGGTTAAAGGCTACTCTTCGGCACAGCCTTCAGAAT
The DNA here is from genome assembly GCF_013100865.1 of Trachemys scripta elegans. Lineage (NCBI taxonomy): Eukaryota > Metazoa > Chordata > Testudines > Emydidae > Trachemys > Trachemys scripta. The sequence continues at coordinate 88,784,703 of NC_048306.1, forward strand.
AAAGGGTGGATGGCAGAAAGACGAGACTGTGCTACTACATAAGATAATTCGAGCAGATGTCAGTGTTTACGAAGCAATCTTGGATCAGCTCAGCATGTTACTCCCAGACAGTGTGGCAGGTTTCTGAACATTCACTTTCCAGGCATTTCTTTTATGGAAACCTCTTGCTTTTCCTCTTTCCTTGAAAGTGAGATCTGCTTAAAAATCTGAAAGGTGTGCAATACCCTTGTATTAGCAAACCAGTTCATTAGCAGTAATGAGCAACAGGGACAGAGTGGTGTCAAATGCCTCATCCCTTATTTCACCAGAGAGAAAAAACAACGAGGAGTCCTTGTGGCACCTTAGAGACTAACAAAATTATGTGGGCGTAAGGTGGTAATTCCATACCAGGCCATCCTTACTTCTGTGCTGCTGCTGGTGGCAGTGCTGCCTTCCGAGCTGGGCAGCTAGAGAATGATGGCTGCTGGCTGGGAGCCCAGCTCTGAAGGCGCTAGAGCCGCTGCCAGCAGCAGTGTTTAAGTAAGGATGGCCTGGTATAAAATTGCCACCTTTAGTTCTGTGCTGCTGCCTGCAGAGCTGGGCCCTCAGACAGCTGCCACCACTCTCCAGCCCCGCAGCTCTGAAGGCAGCAGCGCAGAAGTAAGTGTGGCAATATCACGACCCCCCTAAAATAACCTTGCGAGCCCCCTGCAACTCCCTTTTGGATCAGGACCCGCAATTTGAGAAACGCTGGTCTCCCCTGTGAAATCTGTATAGTATAGGGTAAAAGCACACAAGACCAGATTTCACAGGGGGAGACCAGATTTCATGGTCCGTGATGCGTTTTTGATGGCTGTGAATTTGGAAGGGCCCCACTTATAGGCATAAGGGCTGAACAAATAAGCCCTTTGCAAGTTTCTGGACAGAACTCTGCAAATGATCTTCAAACCTGATCTGTAATATGCCTGGTATATTAGGGCTAGTTTTCACCTAAAGAAAAGAGCTACCAATTCTACCACAGTTTTCTGATTTCTACAAATGACCCTTTTGGGAGTTTTGGGGAGCTCAGCATAATCATCACATGTGTTACTTAATCCACACCTGAACCATCTTCTCTAGTGGTCGAACACAAGTGCATCCCCAGGTAGGCAAAATATGCCTTTTCCATTATAAAGTATGTATATTTTTAAGGTAGCTGGTATATCATTTGAAGTGCAGTCAGTCTTCGAAAAAGTTTTAGAACTGGCCAATTTTCACCATATCTACAAAGTATTCAGTTAACCTTCCTAAAATAAAGTAAACCCAAGATTATTCCCATATTTTTTTGCTTCAATTTTGGGGGGGATTTTTCCAAAAACGTAACAAGAACTAAAAGTCTTTTTGGAGAGGAATGAAGAGATGGAGGTCATCCTGGATAAGTACAATAAGCATTGGAAGAAAAATACTTCTCTGAAGACTGAAGTGCTGGCAGCAGAGATGCAGGCATATGGGCCCAGCAGTGAAAGAGGTAGGCTCAGCAAGGTATATGCACACAGTATATCATCCATACACACTTAAGGCTGAGGCACTGAAGGTGGGTGGCCATACTGGAAAAGGGGATGGTTGGTATGGTAATTACACCAGTCTGTAAAGTGGTGGAAGATGGCAAATGGCAGAGAGAGAAGCAAGTCAGTTGCAACCTAGCCTTGTAGCACAACATCCTGTCCTGTGACCTAATCTGCCCCTGATTCCATCACAAGGCACAAAAACCAACAGGACAGTGAGATGTTGCCATACCGGTCACTAGAATCGTTGCCTTATTATGCATGCTTGGCATAACATACATCTAGAGAGGGGCTCTGTCTGAGGCTACATCTACACTACGGGGAGGGAATCAATTTCAGATACGCAAATTCAGCTACGGGAATAGCATAGCTGAATTCCAAGTATCCTATTCGACTTACCCCGCTGTGAGGACGGCGGCAAATCGACCGCCGCGGCTCCCCCATCGACGGCGCTTACTCCTACCTGGACTGGTGGAGTACGCGCGTCGATTTGGGGGTCGATTATCGTGTCCCAACGAGACCCGATAAATCGATCCCCGAGAGATCGATTTCTACAAGCCCTGAGTCACAGCACCATACCACTTAGACTGTCCGCCTTCCTACTCTGTCGGAAGTAAAAGGATTTTTTTAATTTATTTTTTTTGACTCACTGGCTGCTTCTCCACTAGTCAAAATATCTTCTGCTCAGTGGAACTGAGCAGCAAACAGTGAAACATTGAGACTGACAGAAGGGATTTCCAATTCATCACCAGACTCGGAACTTTAAAAGCCCCCAGGAGCAGCAACGTCTCTGCAATGCCAAGGCCAAGAACAGGATGTAGAATGGAGAATGAAGTGTAGCATTATGGCCGACCTCCTACTCGGCATAAGTAGATTTGCTAATTCTGCTCAAGCTGAACTATCAAACAGTTTTGCGGGAGCGAAATACACCAGACTCACCAGGGGTTCCCAAGGCCTCTAATTTTAACTTGTTCTCCGATCCAGGCCTGCTTCATGTATCAAAAGATGCCGTCCTTTGTACAGAATACTACATCAGAGAGTAGATAATCTATTTCGAAAAATCAGATTTTTATTTAAATTGGATTTTTTTGATTTTGTTAATTATAAGAAGTTTTTCTTTTTTAAAGTAAGCCTGTTTCAAATGAAATGTGGATTTAATACAAAATATGTTAAGGTCTAAACTTATTATAATCTGTGAAAACATTTAAATACAAATTAAGCATGCTGAATCCATGAGCTTCTATCAAAATGAGAATTAAAGGTTACTTTTCTATACAAAGAAAGAATCGAGGGGAAAGCATTTAAATTTTGACAGCAAGTTTTATAAAACATGGCACAATAAGTCAGGTACTGTATTAAGAGCTTGTTTTGTTTAACAAAAATAAATTTTATATGCTGTTTCTGTGTGTTTAACTAGATTAAACAGTTAGCATCCTAATGCAGCTTGACACAAATCATGAGGAAAAATATAATTATCTAGTACATAAACAATATATCATTCACCATTTTCTAACACACTAAAATGTACAATTAATATGTATCTGAAAACATTAAGCTATGTAATGTCTTAAATGTATATCGCTATAGTATCCTCCTACATAGGAAAAAGATGTGCCAAGTCTAGCGTAAAGGCTTTGTTTAGTTGTAAATCAACATGTTTTAATGGTTATATCAACCAATGAGAATGCACCTTCCTTTTGAAAATAACTGAAGTACAAATGGAAAAGTTGATTAAAATTGATTATTTAAATTGAGGCTTTTCACTTGGCAATTTAAATCACTGGATTTAAGCTGACTTAATTTAATTCAATCCACCCTTCTACATCACCTCCCTTATTTACTTGTTTAAAATGTTCTCTCCTTTTGATTTCAATTCAATTATTATAGATTTTTTTTTTTTAAATAACAAATTTCTGTTGCCCAATAATTCTAAGTGCCTACTGAGAGGTGCTCAGCATTTCTCTCCCATAGATTTTTGGCGGAATTGAAGGCACAAAGCAACTACGAGGGATTTTTTCCTTTGATTTAAGAAGCTGAATGTGAATTTTTAATGGGAAGAGAACCTCTTCAGAGGTAAGCCTTATGGAGAGCCTGGTTAGGGATGTTCTCCAGCAGAACTGCCAAAACTAGCACGTCCTTCCCTCCCGACAGAGGTAGGAGTCCATCAATATAGAGAGCATAAAACATATCACAAACTTGTAGCACATCCTGTGAGGTGCTGGGCACCTTCACCTGCCCTCCCCCCCCGAGAGTCTGATGTGCATTAAGGGAACTTAGCACCACACAAGATTAAGCCACTAGCTGGCATCCAGCCCCATATTCTCAATCACCCCAACAACAGCTTGATTCTGATCGGACAGAGGATGGCCACTGCTATCTATCAAAGCAAGGGATGTGGTGCATAAATACATGCCAGAGCATCAGAGGGTAGGGTACATGCAACAGCAGCTTCTTGAAGTATTAAATTCCTTATACAGATATAAAACATACCTGTTTCAAAAGTATGTATTGCTTGTGAAAGGGGCAGATTGAAAAGACAAGTTGTCTACAGAAAGGTAGAGTATAGGCAGCAAGACACAAGCTTCCCCACTTTGCCCTGGCAATATGCCTTACCCATGCCATGAAGGCACTCTCTAAAAAGTAACTGGGTAGTTCAGTCTTCACTCCCAGTCAGCCTTTGGCCTCTTCTCTGAGACTGGCTTGCAGGGGATCCTGTAGTAATGGTCTTCATAAAAAGGATGTCCCATTCCAACTTCCATATAGCTCCACCAATCAACCAATCTCAGATCAGCCACTACCACCCTGGGCAGATTCATACTAGTGGCTTACATTAGAGAAATATTATATTCCATTCCCAACACTCTTAACCAGAGCCCACCATTCATTCATGCTTAAACTTTCATCTTAAATTCCTAGCATTGTAGATCATGGAGAGGTACAGTATGAGACTTAGTATAGTCAGGGAAGGATGGTACACTGGACTTTTAATCTATACACTAGGTAACACTGTTTTACAAACTACAATACACAGAAGATTATGCAAAGCAATATGAAATGCTATCCAGATTGGGTTTTTTCCCTTCTTTCTGGATTACTTTACATGTATCTACACTGAGCAGCCTGAGCCATGAATCTGCTTCTGTTCCTATGGTTAAGTCATTCTGCCTGGTATGCCCCTTTCTTTTTGTAGTGACCCACACTCTATTCCCCTCCAACTCATTGTTTTGTATGATTGGTAGAGTTTATCATTTTGCTTCACGTTCCTTTTTCTAGGTCACTGATATATAAAAATGAACAAAATCAATGTTAAATGCTGATTCCTGCGGCACCTACCTAGTCACCTTTGTCCTTACTGAAATGCGGTTATTCACAGGTGCCTTCTGTTTTTGATATCCAAGCCATTCCATTACACACTCAAAGGCTCACAGCCAATACCATCCTAGTGAACTTGCAGATTCCATATAGCACTATAACAAAAATTGTTCCAGGAGTTCAGGTAATTTATGTCCAAGGCTTCCAGTCAACTCTATTTCATTTCTTCTTCAAAGCATCCCACGAGTTCATTAGACATGATCTCATTCTTACGTGAGCCCAAGATGACCCTCCTTTAATTAGAAAATAATTTCATAGGTATTCCCTTGTTCTGCATCCAATGAGGTTTTCTGTTGTCTCCTCCACTGCTGAATTCAAACCAAACGTCTGCAGGTTTTTAGATTTTCCATCTTTAAACAGAGCGTCACACTTTCAGGATTTTTCTTTTGCTAAAATTGGTATTGTACCTTGTGGTAGCTCTCAGTGGTGTAAGGCATATTTTATTGATGTCCCTTCTAGCTTAGTGTTTTTCCAGTCAATTATATATTTGCTTTCTTCCTTTCAGTGCTATTTTTCTGTAAGACTAGGCTCATCTGGGGAACAGGTTCCTGCATTCTTGTTGTTTGGTCGGCATGTGTTTTGATGCATGATATGGGACAGGCCATTCCAGAGAGGCCTGCTTTAATCCTGTGTCATTTTTGAGGTGCTCATAGATTACAGATGGCACATGCAACGAGAGCAATTTGCTGATGTCCTTACAAAAATACTACCACCACCAATAAAATGGGTTGTAATTGCTGCACATTATTTTTGCTATATTTGTGCTGTACACAAGTAGTTTTATTACAAATATCTTTATCCATTAAGACGTACAAGGATGAGCATCTACAGCCTTTGTAGGTTAGTCCATGTGAGATCAGGGGAGTACAATACATACTGTATATTGGAATAATTTGTTGAATAGTATATTAGCATGAATATTAATATCATCCATTGAACAAGTGTGTTAAATAGAATACCGGCATTTTTTAGACTCCTGTCAGCCAAATTAGCACTTAGAAATAAGGGATTATTCAGACAAAGGTCCTGAATCATGGAGTTATTCCAGTTTAATACTGTGAAACTGTTTTATTCGAAGCATTAAACCAGAATAAAACAAAGTAATAGAATGATGAATCAGAGGTACAGTCCCCAAAAAGGTTAATGTGTAAATTATTTATCATTATTGAAATACAGACATTTCACCAGATCTCAAATCACTTTTGCATGCCCATGTTGAAGCATTTTAGTGATTTAAAAAACAACATGCACAAGCAGAACAGAGAACAAATGCTTCACTAATAGTGAGATGCCAAGATATCCAGAAAGGGAAAATCAAATTATTAAATGACATTCTGTAAGATGTCTATATAGCTTATTTTTCTGATGCTGGCTTTATATTAAGAACAACCATCGCTATGGTGCTTTAATAGGGATTCAGTCTCTCTCAATTTATATCCTGGTATTTTCAGTAACTATTCTTGCCTCTCACGCATTTTAGATTGCTCCGCCTACAATATTACCGGTTGGGGATTTGTATAACAGAGTCTTTGTTCAACCAAGAATTCAGTCACGGATTCCTCACTTCGGACCTGATCCAAAACTGACTAAAATAAATAGAAAGACCCCCTAGTGACTTCCATGACTTTAGATCGGGCCTTTGGAGACCACTTCTCTACTTCTTAAGCAGACACTAAGCTCAGGATCAGGCCCTGAAGTAGTGCAAAGATGTATAACTGTATGTTGTTGATTGATACTTAGGCTGGGTCTACACTACCCGCCTGAATCGGCGGGTAGAAATCGACCTCTCGGGGATCGGTTCATCGCGTCCCATCGGGACGCAACAATCGATCCCCGAATCGACGCTCTTACTCCACCAGCGGAGGTGGGCGTAAGCGCCGTTGACGGGAAGCCGCAGAGGTCGATTTTGCCGCCGTCCCTACAGCGGGGTAAGTCGGCTGTGATACGTCGAATTCAGCTACGCTATTTGCATAGCTGAATTTGCGTATCTTAAATCGACCCCCCCCCTTGTAGTGTAGATGTAGCCTTTGTCTAGTTCAAAGCATAGATTATCTTTAATTGATCCAATGTGTTTTCTACCTACTATGTCTTAGTTTTTATTAAATATGTTCAGTGCACAAATCTTAATTGTGGTCTCCTGATGGATGCAATTTAGTTTTCATTTTTTGTTCCCGATACAAAAGGAACTGATCTCGTATCACACATCAGTAAGCTCCCAAAGGGTTAGGTGGCAGATTGTTAAAGGTCACAGGAAATTTGAATCTCTCATACCCTACTGAAATAAGTGTATAAAATACACATAACTGCTGAATACAGCTGACCAGAGGAAGCCCATTCTGTTTCATGGCAGCTTTGGAAGTTTCAAAATTTGTTTTCATTCCACGTTGGAACAAAAACAAAACCCTCCCAACATTTTTGCAAAAACAGAATTGTGTCGAAATGTCAATTTGCAATTTGAGAAAAGGAGTTGAAATATCAGCTGGAGTTTGAGTGAGCGTAGACTGGTGGTGAAGATGCTAGTCTGGCATGCAGAAGACCCCGAATCTAGTCCCTGATCTATGTGATTCAAAGCAGAGGTTTTTTTCCCCCTGCCCATATCCCAGAGCAGGCAGATTTAAACCTGGGCCTTCCCAAATCTGAGGCCAGCGCTCTAATCACCAGACTACAGAGCATCCCTCAAAAATGTCTGTCAAAACCAAAAAAGCATCTTCACAAAACATTTCCACTTCAACACACCAGCATATTCTAACCAGCTCTACTGCTGATCACTTCTACGCCATAGGACTAGGCAACACAGCAGGAGTTTTCAACTTTCCATAGTGGGAAGGCTGGTCTTTTGGCTCAGGACTGTCACTCAGAAGATCCAGGTTCTCTTCTAGTCCATGAACAATTTATAGGATCTTTGGCGAAATTACTGGCCTAAATTACTGAGGCGTACATTTTCAAAAATTATGCATTAAGTCATCCAGGACTTTTATTTTCAGAGATACTAAATACACGGAACTGTAATTTACTCCCGGGAGAGCAGAAGGGACTCAGCTCATCTGAAAATTTTAGGCCACTTTGTGCCTCACTCATGTTGGACACCCAAAAACGGAGGTGCCCAAAATGAGTGGATACCTACAGATGTAGGCAGCCATAACTTCTCTGCGTATCAGTTTTCTGATCTGCAAGATGGGGCTGATACCAGCATCACAGGGGAAGAGGGAGAGTTTGAGAGGCTTACGTCGTTTTTAAAGCTCCTTAAGATCACCAACTGGAAGTTACTAGAGAAGAAAAATCCCACCCTCCCCCAGTTACTGAGCTGTTTGTTCTCCCTCTTTGAATCTCTCATTTGGAAGAGTTATAGTTTATCAATCACCGAGAGATAATACTCATTTTCTCCCTGAATTTTGTCTCCACTTTCTCCCCCTCCCAGCTGTCCTGCCCCGCGCATGAATGCACAGCACCTTTAATCTTCATTTCAGATGTACTTTTCTTGAAATTACACATGTATTATCTGCAGTGGACAGTGCTAGTCACCTATTTCTCCTCAAAGGACACTGCTTGACCTTGTACTTGCTTGATACATTCAAATAGGAATCACTTTCCTGTAGCCTTTATTAGCAAGGAACCAGCTGTCTGAAAAGCTATTGCTTTGGGGGCTTTTTTCTCCCTTTTTTTTTTTTCCAAATGCAGCATTTTTCTCAGGCAGAGATATATTATGGTGATTCAGATGCTGACAACTGTGTAAATCACACCCAGGCAAGAGTTATTGATAACCTCATTCCAGTGAAGTATTGTATCATCAGACTGCCCCACAGTATTTTGATCTCAGAACCCTGAAATTGAAAGTTGCAAGATCTGTTTTGCTTGAAAACATAACAGCATTTCTTCTAAATTACCCCATTTCACAACCGCAGTTAATACTTATTTTCCTTTAATAGGCTCTCCCTCGGCCAAAAACTGTTCCCATTTTTCTAATTTTGAATTAAAATGCTTTCCTACAATTATTTTAGCATTAGTAGCTCTTGTACAGTATCTAATTTTAAATGATAATGAATGGTGCATCCAACATAACCACCTCTCAAGCAGGCTTATCGCCTGGGAGTTGCTGAGATTAACAACTCCCATGTGACGCAAGTCAAATTCTTTATACCCAGCTCCAGCCACATTGCCAGTTTCCTTAAATTGGTACTCTGTTCTTTTATTAAATGATAATTTACTCATCTCTTCTTCAAGAGCTGGTAGTTTCTGCATTCAAAAAAAGGCTGAGAATGGGCCCCAATAGGAAAAGAAGTTTTAAATTGTACACTTGAGCTTTAACAAGCTACTAGTCACATTTCATTTTTTCCTGTTTTACATGCTGAAATCAGTTCACCTACAGGCTCACCTGTGAGCTCATGAGATTTACAGCATAGATGCTATTCTCACCCAATGTAACAAATTCCTGTGCTGAGGACTAATTACTAGATAAATTGTGCACACACTCATCTGGGGAGTTGGAACCCGGGCTAGAAGAGAAATTCAGTAACTGCTAGTAGTAACAGGTCCTTTTAGACCTGCCCAGCCAATAGAGGGAGACATGGCTCACATATTACAACAATTCTAGCCCTTGCCCACACTACAACATTGAACATTTGTAGTGGCATAACCCGGTCCTTTCTAAGCACAACTTGTATCTCTGTATCACATCAGTAATAAGGAAGCTAACAGACTTTTTTTGTCCCTGCCACAGGACTAGCCTGGTAGATGGTTGTTTTCCTGTAACCAGTGTGGTACTGCTTAATTGGTTTGGCCAACCTTCCTCATATAGCAAGGCATCCTACAATAAATTACCTCATTCATTGATGGTGCTACTTTGAATGGATGCCCTCTGGTACTCTATCCATTGCTGAGGCACTGTGGGATAGCTTCCCAAATATGCCCCAGAATGCACTGAGACAAAAACACAGGCAGGTAGCATGGTAGATGTGGATGCACACAGTTCAACCATGGTGGAGAAAGAAAAGCTTCAGCGTGGGTGCACGGCTCACACTTTCTTTGTTCTAACTGGGTCAGAAAAGTGTATCACATGTATTAAACACAGTTGTTGTACCTGTAGGGGTGTATGGGGTGGCCAGGGAGGGGTAATACCTTTGATGGGGGGACTTGTCGTACTCTTTGGGGGTAGTCCGTCCACTTTGGTCCCCACCTGTCACTCAGCTCTCACCTGTGGCTCCAAGTAACTGCAGCATGCGCAGCGGCCACACCCTGGGCAACGGCTTCAACAGGCCGGCTAAAGCAGGTGAGTAACTGATGGGACTCAAACCCTCAGTGAATTTGGGATATGCCTACCCTGCATGCGACGTCAGCTCCTGTGGATTGGGCGAAAGAGATCACTAAGATCCAACGGCCAAGAAGGCGGGTCTGCAACGCTTTGTAGAAAGCGAAGGACTTGACGAGGCACGAAAGACGTCAAGGCCATCCACTGCAACCAAAGAAGTTACCAGTTGTGACCATTTTTCGTACCATTGGTGTCTGGCTTCTAAGGTCGAGAGAGTGGGATTGCTCCCATGCAACAGCTCTACCACTTAAAAAGCTTTCACGCACAGGTCCTTGTCATCATCGGATCAATGGACTACCAAGGCTGTACCTGTAGTTTTGTAGTTCGTTCATGTAATAAGCAAGTTCACTGTAATCTTGAGTCATGTAGGACAGTCTGGTGTACATGTACAGCAATAAGAACAGGAGTACTTGTGGCACCTTAGAGACTAACAAATTTATTTGAGCATAAGCTTTCGTGGGCTAAAATCCACTTCATCAGATGCATGCAGGGGAAAATACAGTAGGAAGAGATAGATAGATAGATAGATAGATAGATATACACACATACACACACACACACACAGAAAACATGAAACAATGGGTGTTACCATACACACTATAATGAGAGTGATCTGTTAAGGTGAGCTATTACCAGCAGGAGAGAAAAAAAAACTTTTTGTAGTGGTAATCAAAATGGCTCATTTCCAGCAGTTGACAAGAAGGTGTGAGGAGCATGGGGGGGGAGGGGAGAATAAACATGGGGAAATAGTTTTACTTTGTGTAATGACCCATCCACTTCCAGTCTTTATTCAAGCCTAATTTAATGGTGTCCAGTTTGCAAATTAATTCCAGTTCAGCCGTCTCTCATTGGAGTCTGTTTTTGAAGTTTTTTTGTGGTAATATTGTGACTTTTAGGTCTGTGATCGAGTGATCAGGGAGATTGAAGTGTTCTCCAACTGGTTTTTGAATGTTATAATTCTTGACGTCTGATTTGTGTCCATTTATTCTTTTACGTAGAGACTGTCCAGTTTGGCCACTGTACATGGCAGAGAGGTATTGCTGGCATATGATGGCATATATCACATTGGTAGATGTGCAGGTGAACAAGCCTCTGATAGTGTGGCTGATGTGATTAGGTTCTATGAAGGTGTCCCCTGAATAGACATGTGGACAGAGTTGGCAACGGGCTTTGTTGCAAGGATAGGTTCCTGGGTTAGTGTTTTTGTTGTGTGGTTGCTGGTGAGTATTTGTTTCAGGTTTGGGGGCTGTCAGCAATGCCCCTCTGCCATGTACATTGGCCAAACCGGACAGTCTCTACGTAAAAGAATAATTTCGATTTGCTGACAGCCCCCAAACCTGAAACAAATACTCACCAGCAACCACACAACAGTGGAGAACGCAGCTTTTCCAAGCTGAAGTTAATAAAAACACATCTACGCTCCACAATCACACAGAAGAGGCTGGTCAGCCTTGCAACCATCTCAATAGAGCATGAGCTGGCACAGACTGTGGACCTTCAGGAAGCAGTTCAAATCTTTGCAACCAAGAAGGCACAGAAAGCACCATTTTGATTATTCAAACAGATAAAAATGCCAGTGTTTACTATGCAGACAAGAAAAGTTACATTTGCTGTTCAGGCGTTTGAAAGTGAAGTGTTACTTTAAATTTTTGAACAAGGCATTTTAAGTTGTTAGTTCTCCTTTATTGGGGTAGGTAGCAGAGCAGTACCATGAGAGGAGCAGAACAGGAAGAAGGCAGAATTGAGACCTTTCAAAGTTTTGGCACAAGTGAGGGGGCATAGGGGCGTCATTTGAGCTCCCCGCCTCAGGTGCCAAAATGTTGTGGGCCGGCCCTGGCCATCCTACCAATACAACTCAAGTCTCTACTAGAGATGTCCACACCAATATAGTCTAGCCTCCTCCTTCGCTTTGGACAACTCACATTTGGCCCTACACAACCTTATGTCCTATCAGGCAAGTCCAACCATTTGCCTTTTCTTGTGGCTGGCCAAGTCTCTGGTCTGTACAGAGGATGGGTCAAAATACAGTTTTATGCACTCTACCTTTTAACTTTACTAGCATCTTTTTATCACAAAGTGCAATGATTTGACTTTTCATAGACTCTTAAGATTCTGTTACTCCTAAATTTATTCAGCTCCCAGCAGCTTCTTTGTTGATCTTAGTTCATTAAAAATCCACAGGAAAGCTTAATGTTTATCTGTTAGAGCCATTTGCTGTTCATCTGTCATAGGACTGCATGTAGATAGTAAATGAGTACTCATATCCTGTGTGATGGATTCATTCACTCATGGGATACTGGACTTCTTCAGCATTGGAGGACAAAACTGCTACTTCCTTTAGGCTATTTTATGTACAGTAGTTTCTTAAAGTGCCTGGAAATGTAGCTGTATGTTGCAGAGTTCTGCAATTAGAGAAATGGAATTTGGTCTAAATAATAAAAGTAAGGGATTTCAAATGTAATACTACCTGACAATGTGTTGCCTAGCTTTTGGGTCAGCTTATGGCTGGGTTTAAAATGAAAAGAGCTCAAACTTTCAACCTATAAGGTCAGCTTGAACTGACTCATCCTAGAAATTTGGCTTAATAAATCTTCTTTCCATTAATCAAAAGAACGAGGAGTACTTGTGGCACCTTAGAGACTAACAAATTTATTTGGGCGTAAGTTTTCGCCCACGAAAGCTTATGCCCAAATAAATTTGTTAGACTCTAAGGTGCCACAAGTACCCCTCATTCTTTTTGCTGATACAGACTAACACGGCTACCACTCTGAAACCTTTCCATTAATGACATAGAATGGGGTTTGGTCTTGAGACTGCTCTCACTGAAGTCCCTGAAGCACACAATCCCTATGCCAAGTACAAGCAGCATTTTCTACTCTTTCTATTCTCACAAATCTCATTAACATTTGGACTTTTATTTAAAACCCCAGGTCCTGGAGTCAGGTGGTTACATGAGAATCCCAGCTTCCATTAAAAACAAAAAACAAAAACAAAAAAACCCCACAACTTTTAGTCATCCTGGTTGCTGAGAAAAGCTTGAAAGTCTGAAACCTAGAGTTCCAAAACCAGAAGACAAATCATAGTAATTTTAAGCCAATCACCATTTTTTGGGCCTGACTCATGATTTTTGAACAATTCGATTGGGCACTAGAACACAAGGAATTGTATATCCAAATAAAAAGTATTATACACACACACACACACACACACACACACACACACACACACTGAAACAGCAAGGTAAAAAATTGCAACCAGAATGTTTGTCATGACAGGAACATTTTTTCACCTTAGACAAAGAGGGGGTAGTGCAGAGGCCAGGAAGGAAACATTAGCAGAAAGGACTAAACTACCTTTTTATTCCCCCAGCGCATACGCACACACACCTCGGTTGCCAAGCCTCCAGGATTGTCCTGGATTCTCCAGGAATTAAAGATTAATCTTTAATTAAAGATTATGTCACATGACAAAACCTCCAGGAATATGTCTAAGCAAAACTGGCAACCTTAACACACACAGCCTATATATGCTGATATAGCAGCTGACTAGCTACAGCTCTGAGGTACATGCCTGGCTGGAGCTCTCCAGGGCACTCCCTTGCTTGAGAACAATATTTTGGGAAGGAGACCAAGAGAAAATGTATTCTGAGAAAATGAACATGTAATACAAATGGCTTCTTATTAGTCCCTGCTATTCTAGTGCTCAGACCACAGATATTAAGCCAGCTTTGTGACTCATTATGGCTATCAAAAAACACCCCTAACTAGCCAGAAGTCATCTGAGCAGCAGCAATATTATGGAATCCATAATTTGTAAATTTGAAACTTTGCTTAAACTAAAAACACAAACAAAAAGAAACAGCTGACCGATCTTCCAAACAAAAGGCTTTTATTATATTCCACCACTGATGAATTAGTCCTGACAAAGTGGAAGGAAAACCAGGCCCCATGTCACAGCTGCAGCACAGAGTAGCCTAGAGAAAGCAGCTCACTGGAGTGTCTCTCTGTGGGCAGTCACAGCTCGATCCTGCAAGGTGTTGGTACAGAGTTCCTTCGGCTCCCACTGAATTGTCAGCTGCTCAGCACTTTACAGAGTCCAGCCACAAATGAAGGTTTAATGCATCAAAACATTTAAAAGGATTTTATCAGTTGGCATCCAAAGGCAGTAAAAAGTTAGGATTGCAGCTGGTAGGATTAAAATATCTAAATCACTCAGCATGGTCTTTAAAGCAGCATTTGTGAAGATAAAAATAATAAACATCGCAGCAGCAGAGGAGTAGCATGAATGTGAAGAGAGATCTGAACAGTTCCATCAGAAAAGGGATTGCTATCGGAAAATTCCTATTCCAATGCCTGTTTCATTTCCACTCCTCATTCTGAAGTAAACCAGATTCAGACAGAACACTGATAAATAAATGCAATATTGCCAAACCTCAAAAAAGGCACTAAAAAGGTCTGAGCCATGCCTCCAAAAAGTCACGAAAGTTACGTCAATCGTGAGATTTTTTTAAAGTTTCTTTTTAATTGGAGTTCTGTTTTGTGAGCCTGTGGGGCTCACATTTTCAGTCTTTTTTCCACAATTCATGTAATCATCTGACTCTAGGAATTGGGGCTTTAAGAAAAAATGCAAAATTGTGAGTGGGAACACTGCATATGGAATGGTCTCAGCCACTCAGAGTGCGGGACAGTTAAAAAAAAAAGTTTACAAAGCTAACAAAGTTAGGAATCATTAGGAAAGTAAGAGATAGACAGAAAATATCATAATGCCACTATATTAATTCATGGTACCCTCACACCTGAATATTTGACTCATTTCTGGTTGCCCCAGTTCAAACAATGATATTAGAATTAGAAAAGATACAGAGAAGAGCAAATAAAAATGATTAGGGATACGGAACAGCTTCCGTGTGAGGAAAGATTAAAAAGACTGGGATTGTCCAGCTCAGAAAAAGGACAAATAATGGAGGATATGAGAGGAGGCTATAAAATCTTGAATGGTGTGGAGAAAGTGCTATTTACTCCCTTCACACAACACAAGAGCCAGGGGTCACCCAATGAAATTAATAAGCAGCAGATTTAAAACAAACACAAGGAAGTCGTTCTTCACACAGTCAACCTGCGGAACTTGTTGCCACAGGATGCTGTGAAGGCCAAAAGTATAACGGAGTTCAAAAAAGAACTAGATGAGTTCATGGAGGATAGGTTCGTCTATAGCTATTAGCCAACATGGTCAGGGATGCAACCACATGCTCTGAGTGTCCCTGACCCTCTGACTGCCAGATGCTGGGACTGGACAACAGGGAATGGATGAGTTGATATCCGTCCTATTCTGTTCATTCCCTCTGAAGTATCTGGCACCAGCCACTTTGGAAGACAGGATACTGGGCTAGATGGGCCATTCGTCTGATCCAGTATAGCCATTCTTATGTACCTACTAGCAGGAGTACACCTTTCTAGATGCGGATGTCTGCTGTGCATAAGCACCACAAGCAAATCAGACTGCAGGGATCTGTTAATCACTCTGGGGTAGTTTGGGTCCTTAGGAGCAGCACTGGGAGGCAGATGGTTCTCGTGGGAGCTCAGCTGAGGGAAGCACAGCATGCACTGGAAGCAAAGGCTTCACACCTGCTACTACTCCATTTGTGGAACACCTTACTCTCCACCTGGCCAACTTTATGGCTGGTGCAGTGGGGGCAGAGCAATGACCTTACCACCTCAGTGCACCCGTTGGGGCACTGTAACCCCCGGTGAAGTAAGGATAGACAAGACCTGCAATTCCACCTAACCCTCATATGGGCCCCAAGCAAGGATTCAGCCACAACCCTTTACATGCTTTTCTCTCCTTTCCATCCCTCTCCCCAGCTTCCCCTCCTACAGGCCAAAAAGGCTCTTGCCCCTATAATAAATATCATGTACAGCTGTGCTCACAACACACAGCTGGGTGCTGACAATCCCAGACTCTCCTGGTTCGGATTTGAACCACAAACATATGGCTATGCTGCAATTATTCCAGGAAAGGAGGCAACCGATCTGTAAAGAAGGAAGGGATTCGAGTTTTTACCTTGTAACCAGTAAGCACCCTCATGTTATAACTAATATTGCTCTTACACTGTGCAACCGCCATCTCATTCAATTTTGACTTCAAGCCAAGCATCTTCCCGTTGAGCCTGCTACTCGCGATATCTCCCCTCAGTTAAGTGATAGCAACAAACCATATCTATTTTGATTTCAACATATCAGCTTTAAAAGAATGCCTGTACCAGGCTCTAGGTGCAAAAATTCAATCAAGTAAATAGACATTCGAATATAATCAAACTAAAACATTCTCTATTGTACATTCCCTACAGCAGAGGTCGAGCTTCACGCCTTCATGCTGGAATACAATACAAATGGTTTTCATTCAGATAAAGATCAAGAGATGCATCTTATCTCCACTTAAATAAAGTCAGCACAGCTTCCAAACCAAGCTAGAGGGATGATCTATACAATTCTCTGGTCTTGTCATTGCACAACCTCATTTCTTACACACTGCACCATATTACTTCTCCCCACCCCCATGCTTAAACTCAATTTTAGATGTAAAATATTAGTAGATCCCATTTAAACATAGATAAAAACATTTTAGAAACTTAATGACCATTTGCACTTATATTTGCTTGGATAAAATTAAAGGGATTATGATCTCTCCTACTTCCAGATGTTCTCGGATCACCAGCTAAAGCCAGAAAGAAAGTACTCCAGAATCAGGAGCGGGGAGGATTTTAATATCCTTGTTTTAAGCTTCTGGTGTTGACCATTGTCAAAAGGTAGGACATCAGGCTAGATGGACCATTGCTCTGTTCTGACAGGACACCACCTGTGTTTCTTTATTCCATTGCTAACATGTATTGTTCATAGCACTTTTTTTTTTTAATGTGGGTTTTTTTTTTTTTTTAAGTATTCAAGAAAACATTTAAAAGATGGTTTAAAACCAGAAGGTTGTTTTTTGTTTTGTTTTTTATTAAAGAAAACCCTTGATTTTCTTCTTTCATGTGACAAAGGAGGAACGGACGAAATGTAGGATGGATTAGATCCAGAATTGTCAAATGATCAGTGGTTTTAGTTTGCCAAACCTCTCTTAGTTTAGTTTCTCATGGGCTCATACCTCAGACCTTCAGGTTTGAAAAGCCCTAAAATCCAAATTGATACCTAGCTGACACCACCACATTTTCACCTGGGTTGGGCTGAAACCATGGAATTTTACATGGAGCCATCCAAAAGATAAAACACAAATCCAGATTTCGGTACAAAACCTCCACATAGTTGTAATCTGAGTAAAAGGAACTCTAAGGATAATGGGCCTGGTGTAGCTCCCTTCCCCAAAGATAGAAGTCTCTGGTCGTGACAAAGGGATTTTTCATTGGTTAAAAGGCAGACAGACCACACATACTTATGCACAGTGACAAGTGTTCCAAACCTTCAATGACCTTCACATAGGCAGATCCTGAACGCCACGGAGTCCACTGGAGCTCAGTGCAGATGCAGGGCCTGCCTGTGTGGAGTTCACTCAGGATCAGGGCTTAAAGATGAACGTTTGTCATGGCCATGATTTTTTAGGGTTTGTGTTTGGAAAATTTTTGTGCATTTTTTATTTGTTTGTTTTTGTTTTAAATAAAGTCAGCCTTTCACCCAAATCTGCCTGAGGGAACCTCACCCTGTTATTTACTATTTGTATTCCAATAGCACCTGGCTGCCCCAGCCACAGACCAGGACCCCGTTGGTCTAGGTTCAGTACCAACAGAACAAAAAGATTGTTACAATTCAAGCTAAGTAATTTTTGTTGGCACTTTGCTATCTTCATGTGCTTTTAAACTGCTACTGGTAGCTACAAACACTTTCTAATGTAAACATCAGAATTAAAATATGATGTGACTTTTAATAATAAAAAAAAAAACCCACTTCAATTATGACTTTCACATTTTTTCCACGATGACAAAACCCCCCAGCCTTAACAATAACCAAGGACCCAGGTTCCTAATGCTTTAGGTGCGTTCCGTTGATGGTTGAGCCCACAGTTGTTTCCCGTGGGACTGATCGGCTGTGTTTGGGTATCTGAGACTCAGGGGCTCAGAGTTAATCAACTGTCCAGGAGCAGCAAAGGGGAAGGGCAGCACCTATATGCCCAGTCTGCAATAACAAACAACCTCAGTGCTTTGATCCTTTTTGTAGGGTCACTCAGAATGTGACAGAAGTGAACTTCAGAAACAGAAGAACAAATAGTCTTCTATATTTAAGATAGATAAATTTGGGGAGCCTGTCAATCCTTGTCTGAACTGGTTTATCACAGCTAGACCTAAAATCTCTTCTAAGGAGATCTAACGTGACAAGGAATGAAAGGAAGCATGGCTGACAGTCAATATCAGTCTTGCTCCAGTGAGTATATCATAGAAATTGGGGAGTCTTAAAACAGCAAGATGTATAAAAAGAGTCATAGGACAGAATGGCTCTGGAACTGGTAAAGGACAACACAGCCTTTAACCTCTATGTTCCCAGTTCAAACTCAGTGCATGTTTGTAGCAACTGGAAGTCATTCACTTGGCAGGGCACAGTCATTAAGCGAGTCTGGTATTCTCAGAAGTACTTAGTGGCCAAGTGTCCACATCACAAGAACCAGACACAAAAGCCTTTATCTTGCCAGGCCTCATGTGATGTGCATCAGGGAGCACAAGAAATGGCGGCCACATGTGGATTAAGTGCCAGGCCTAGATTTCTATGCTAAGGAGACCTCCGATGCCCTTTGTGTGCCTCCTCCCTAAGTGTGCAAATTAAGAAAAGGATGGTGTCTCACTGGAGGATAACGGTGTCATCTGATACCTTACTTATCTATGCAGTCCCCTCTTTGGCCTAATAAACCAAATAAAGTTTTGTGGCTTGGGGTGGTTTTTGTTTTGTTTTGTTTTTAGTTAACCCCTTCATAGCTGCATTTCATTGCTATAGGAAGTGACTCTGTGCCTTTGAAATGTGCTTCAAAATGCGGGTACACTATTTAGGGCATCAGCATGTGATGTACTCTATTGGGTACTTAGACACCCTCAGTACCATCCTATGAGAACACCTGAATCTTCAATGTATTTAGTCTCATCATACTCCCAGGAGACTGAAATGCTATTGTCCCCAATTTACAGAACAGACACAGGGAAAGACCAAGTAACTTGCCCAAAGTCACACAGGAAGTCTGTAGTAGAGCAGAGACTTGAAGCCAGGTCTACATCTCAGGCAAGTGCCCTAGCCAGTGGGCCACCTTTCCAATCATTAAATCTTATTTAATATACAAGACACTTCATCAAGCTAGCCTTAGTGCCATTAAAAATCTGGTCTTGGACACCTAGAATAGTATTTTCCTCTGCTTAGAGAGAGAGAGAGAGAGAGAGAGATCCCATGGTATCACAACTACTGAAGGGTGGCAAATGTTAAGATTTTAATG
Organism: Trachemys scripta elegans; assembly: GCF_013100865.1. NCBI lineage: Eukaryota > Metazoa > Chordata > Testudines > Emydidae > Trachemys > Trachemys scripta. Next base: position 88,804,365 of record NC_048306.1, read on the forward strand.
GCACACACTGTACACATTAAAAAAAAAAATCTCACTCTTAAAATCAGTCATATCCCGAACAGGTTACTTCTAGTATCGGGGGTAGCCGTGTTAGCCTGTATCTACAAAAACAACAAGGAGTCTGGTGGCACCTTACAGATTAACAGATTTATTTGGGCATAAGCTTTTGTGGGTAAAAACCTCACTTCTTCAGATGCATAGAGTGAAAGTTACAGATGCGGGCATTATATACTGACACATGGAGAGCAGGGAGTTACTTCGCAAGTGGAGAACCAGTGTTGACAGTAGGGTTACCCTATGTCCGGTTTTTCCCGGACATGTCCGGCTTTTCAGCACTCAAACCCCCGTCTGAGGGGAACTGCCAAAAAGCCGAACATGTCCGGGAAAATGCCGGCCAGACACTTCCCCTCCCGTGGCGGCTCTGCTCCTCCCCTGACTCTTCGGCTCTGTTTAAGAGCCGGGCTGCCCGAGCGCTACCGGCTTCAGGCAGCCCCCATGCCTCCGGACCCTGCGCCACCGGAGCCCAGGAGGGGAAGTGCCTGGCTGGGGGCGCAGGGTCCGGAGGCAAGAGGGCTGCCCGAAGCCCAAGCGCTACCAGCTTCACGGTTTGCCAGGCAGCTTCCAGACCCTGCGCCCCCAGCTGGGCGCTTCCCCTCCCGGGCTCCAGCTGCGCTGGGGAAGCGCCGGCTGGGGGTGCAGGGTCTGGGGGCTGCCCGGCAAACCGTGAAGCCGGTAGCGCTCGGGCAGTCCTTTCCGCGTGGCTGGGAGTGAGAGGGAGGAGGGGGCGGAGTTAGGGTGCAGTTGGGGCGAGGAAGGGGTGGAGTTGGGGCGGGGCTGGGGGTGGGGAAATGGGCAGGGCCAGGACCCCGTGGAGGGTCCTCTTTTTTTATTTGTTAAGTATGGTAACCCTAGTTGACAGGGCCAATTCAATCAGGGTGGATGTAGTCCACTCCCAATAATAGATGAGGAGGTGTCAATTCCAGGAGAGGAAAAGCTGCTTCTGTAATGAGCCAGCCACTCCCAGTCCCTATTCAAGCCCAGATTAATGGTGTTAAATTTGCAAATGAATTTTAGTTCTGCTGTTTCTCTTTGAAGTCTGTTTCTGAAGTTTTTTTGTTCAATGATAGTGACTTAAATCTGTAATAGAATGACCAGGAAGATTGAAGTGTTCACTTACTTTGTATGTTACCATTCCTGATGTCTGATTTGTGTCCATTTATTCTTTTCTGGAGGGAGTGTCCGGTTTGGCCAATGTACATGGCAGAGGGGCATTGCTGGCACATGATGGCATATATAACATTAGTAGATGTGCAGGTGAATGAGCCCTTGATGGTGTGGCTGATGTGGTTGGGTCCTCTGATGGTGTCGCCAAAGTAGATATGGGGACTTCTAGTTTTCTTTTCAAATAGAACTCAAAATTTTTAAAGGGACCAAAACTAAAAATGCCTGGAAAAAATGCCTATAGTATTTAGATAATAACTAGAAAGATATATTATGCATCAGAGAGATGCAGGGTTATGGGAAGCACAGAGTCAGACATACTCCCTGCCCTTAGGAATCTATTGCTTTCAGTTTCAATCCTGCAGTGAGCTCCAGTTCCTGAGTGAAGTCCCATTGTCTTCCAAATGGAGCTCCTTTCAGGATCAGCGCTTTAGACAAAAAACAAAAAAACAAAACCCCACCCCAAACCAACTAAACAACAAGAATAGCTTGGAAAAAAGCCTGGAATTAAGATTGTTTATTAAAATACACGGGTGGGAAGTATTTCCTGGAAGTCACAAAGTCACACGAAATTTCAGCTTGGAAAAAAAAATTAACACTCATTGACAACACCAACAACGCTGTGTCTCCCCCCTCCAGGCACACTTTTCCCAGAAAATCCCACTGGAGCTCACCTCCCTGATGACTCCACATTGCACCATTAACATTAAAATGAGGACAAGAGACCTCTGAACAGATAAGATATCCCACAATTTTATCATAATAAACTTAATATTTCTGACGCTTCTAAAATCTAAGTTGTAATTAATCCACTTAAAGATCCTCTCTGCTTCATGAGAGCTCTGGGAGACATTCGGCACTGCACGCGATGGTGCCTCTACCAACCTATCTCAGTCAGTCACATGGCAAAACTCGCATTACCATTGCCCTTCTCCATCCTTTGTCGTGGTTCACTACCTGCAAAACACTGTAGGGGCCAGATCTTAAAATCACATAAATTGGCATAGCTCCACTATACTCTATGGGGTTGTGCTGATTTGCACCAGTGAAGGATCTGAGCAGTTCTAAATTAGACCTTGAAAGAAGAAACGTACTCTAAAATAATTGCATGTTTGAATATTCTTTTGCAGTTGGGAAATACCTTGGGGTCTGCTGCCAATACACTACATCAGATATCAGAACAACCTTGATTTACTTTTCTCAAAGTTACCAAGCAAATTGCACCTCTGAACCCTCGTGGTGTCTTCAAGTGCAATCCCCTCAGGTCTCAAGGCTCTAGCTGTCACTTCTGTCTTGGGGGTGGGATCAAAGGATTCCCTCACTCTCAGACAAGGCCTTGGCTGCAGTCCCACATACCTTAGGCTCAGGCCCTGCGGTTCTGTTCCCTCTGGGGCAACAACGGTGGTAATCAGTGGCCAAACCGCTTTGTTAAAGCAAAGCATTGTTTATTTAAAACAAAAGCATTTCAGAGAAGACTTCTTAAAACAATGAAACCGAGGAGGCTGTTTGCCTTTCTAGCTCTTCCCTAAGGCCAAAGGGCCCACTTCTTTAGACTCCTCCACAGTCTCTCTGCACCTCCCACTGTAGCCAGCATCTGACAAGTGGCACCTCCTCTTCCCCCTCCCCCCCCCCCCCCCAAAAAGGGCTTTTTAACCATTTAGTGCTCTTTTGATCTCCAGGCTCCAAGTTTTGCCCAAAACAAGGCATGCAACTGGCTGGAGATAGCTTCAAAGGCCTTGCCAGTGTCCTAACAGCTCACCCCATCATCTTTCAAGTGTGAGCTGGGATGGGACATTATCTAGCTCTGGTGTGTTGCTTTCCTCTTCACTCCCACAGCCCCACCCTCACTCTCCCCCGTGAATTAGATCAATACATTCATACAGGATATTTTAATAACCCACCATAGTTCTACCATAATTTGGCCTCACTGACCAAGTCACATACAACAGTCATACCATTATTACTTATCAGTATCAAAGATTATGGGGCACCCCCAGAAGTTTTCATTATAGTACACCCCAGGGCTTTCCCTAGCCAGCTCCTCCCGTGCAGTGATGCTTGAGGTAGTCACTGAGCAAGTCCTGTCGGAGAGCAAAGGGGACACAGGCATCTGTCATGACTGGGGGGGAGGCGGGAGGGAAAAGAGTGTGGAAGCGCCAAACTTGAGTGAGTGAGCATGGGGGGTCATAGCACTGCTCAGGTTTGGCCCCATGGGCCTTCTGTCCAAACCTGAGCAGTGCTGTGATCCATGTTTTTTAAGTCGCAACACCATTCACTCAACTTTGGCCCTGCAGTTCCCCCTACTTCACCCCCCAAATCATGACAGAGGTGTCCTGGTGCTAAATCTGAATGGGCAGTGGGGCAGCCAGCACTGCTCCTTGTCGTCACTGCAGCTGGAAGGGCCCCAACGCTAATGACTCGGCATCCCTCCCAATGATACGGACAGGCGTACAGCTGTGGGTGCCACTGTAGAGATCAATACAGCTTCTCATCCAGCACTACTTTCACTTTTCATTAAAGATATCCAAATCATAGACCTCCTCAGCTGTCTCTTAGGGGGGGAGGGATAGCTCAGTCATTTGAGCATTAGCCTGCTAAACCTAGGGTTGTGAGCTCAGTCCTTGAGGGGGCAATTTGGGGCAAAAATCTGTCTGGGGATTGGTCCTGCATTGAGCAGGGAGGTTTTTGTTTGTTTGGTTTTTTTTGTTTGTTTGTTTTTTTGGTTTTTTGTTTTTGTTTTTGTTTTTTTTTGGTGTAGGCAATGCCACAATGAATAGGTGTATAGTCCCTGACCAATATGAAAACAATCTTCTCAGCAATTTCTCCACAGGATCCAAGCTGGAAAGTGGTTATAAGACCCAGTTCTGGGCAACTTTGGCCTCTTATATTTACAGCAAATGATTAGCTCACATTTCAAAACACTGGTGTCACAATGCTCTCCAGCCTGGGCTGATGGCTCAGCATGTGTGTTTATAATGCAAACACAATACACAACTACATCTAGTGCAGTTCCCTGGCAGGAAAGGGGCATTATTAGGTAGTCAACCCCCTAGTCCAGGTTGAAGCTAGCTCCTCAGGATAAGCCTAATTTTCAACTGTTCCTAGAATTTACTGATCATCCTGAAATGTTTCATGTTGCGGCTCATCGCAGCGTACAGTTTGTTTCTGGGAAGTTTGGCAATATTCAGACAGTTTTAAGTTATACAGTGTTAAAATATTCTAAGGCCCTTTTAACTCGTTATGGCCCCCAAGTCATCTGCTGTGGATTCACCCACATAAAGGGGCCATAAACCCAGTAGAACTGGCTCCCAGTCAAGTGACCGCTCATCAATGGATATGAGCCATTTATCTATATACATGCAGCGTCCAGGCTGTTGTCAAGTATAATAGTGTAGTGTCATTGCATCCTGGTTAAGAGGGGGAGCCATTACAGCAGAAGTGATGACCTGATATTTCATATATGTCCATCCCATGTTGGGATTACTGAGGTGGGTTCATAAGTGCCCTATACCCACTAAAAGACATGAAAGGGGACAGATATGTACTTCCTTGACCAGTCATTCCATGGTATCATTCCCTACTTGATCGGTGAATCACTTGAGAGAGCTGCTGCTGCTCAGGGCTGAAGTTCACACTGCAACATCCTCTGCCCCAATTAAGGAACAAACCAAACAGAATGGCTATTCTCCAAACGCCTGCCCCTCCCTTTAACCATACACCTCAGCCATCTACACGGCCAGAGGTAGCACAACAGGACAACTCCTTTTCTGCCTGTCCTTCTCCCATGCCTTTTGCACCATGCAGCACCATGACCCTCATCCTGCATCTTGAGTTTATCTTTATTCAGACAACTGCAGCTATTACAGTATTGTATTGCTTGCTGCCAAAGCAGAGCACAGTGACACAGGGGACAGCGTGGACAAATGTCATCTCATAATCCCACAGTTATGCTGACAGCGCTCACACCATCCTCTTCCACCACACACTTGAGGGGAAAAAATTAAAAATAATTATAAGGAATTATTAATTCATTAATCTCTTTTTGTTACCACTTAGAACCTGTGTTCTATAGGCTTGAAGCCCAGAAACACCTTTCCCTTGAACTATTCAGAAAGCACAAAAGTTAACGTGACATACCGGCATGTGGGCGTGTGTGGGTTGGCTTTGGGGGGAGGGTTCTCTGTATCTTTCACAGATTAAGCTGCACAAGATGTACCAGTTGCTCTGGTAACAAAGCTTTTTTCTTTAAATAAAAAAAAAGAAAAGAAAAGAAAGAAAAGAAACACCGTTTTAAGTGTTCTCCCAGTTAAGACTTAGCTGCTTGTGTGACATAATAAAAATCAACTGGGAAGTCCACATTTCAGGGCCATGCACGCAATTTGATTCAGCTAGGGAAAGGAGTGTCTAGGCTATTTTTTTTTAAATATTACCGTGATAGGGGCATGCCAAATTTAGGATTTAAGTTTTAATTCTAAGCATCGGCTAGTAGGTACTATTTTATACTACTATATTAGCTTAGTCTTCTTTTCTGCCCCAATAAGAGCTGATGAAAATTCACCAAACCAATCCATGTATATGTACATATTTAAGGAAAGGAACAGGTCATTAGTGGCTGAAATCTGCCTAAAGATGTGCAACATCCAGGCTGTTGTCAGGCATATTAGTGTAATGTTCAAAAAACAGCTAGATAAATTCATGGAGGATAGGTCCATCAATGGCTATTAGCCAGGATGGGCAGGGATGGTGTCCCTACCCTCTGTTTGCCAGAAGCTGGGAATGAGGGACAGGGAAAGGATTGATGATTACCTGTTCTGATCATTCCCTCTGGGGCACCTGGCATTGGCCACGGTCAGAAAACAGGATATTGGGCTAGATGGACCTTTGGTCTGACCCAGGATGGCTGTTCTTAGTCATTGCATTCTGGTTAAGGGAGGGAGCCATTACAGAGGAAATGAGGACTTAACATTTCATACTATGCCTTTCATACTGAAGGATCCCCAAAGCACAGCAATGTAATCTTCACAGGCAAACCCTTACAAACTTGAAGTCAATAGGGCTTCACAAGGGCACAGGCATCTGCCTATGTAGATCAGTTTGCTGGACCCTGAGCCACTGTACATATAAATGAAATGCTTCACTCACCCTCCTGAAATGTAGCCACCACTGGAGCTGAAACACAGCAGTTACTAAACAACAGTATGCAGCAATGCTACACAATAGTTTGAGACAGGAAACCCAACTCCATATTGACCAGAAATTTTTAGGTATTCTAAATGTTACTATCCAAATTAGAGTTTAGCTAAAACAATGGAGTTAGTATCTTCTCTTACACCTTGCTTAGTTTATGAAATCTGTCAATCCATAATCACAAATGGATATACTCCCATAACATGGTGATGGGCAGCAGTACAAAAACCTGAGAAGGAAGATAGCTGGAGACTACAAGAACCAACACAAATGAAGGTACAATACTACACAAAATTGCATCAGACTCTAGCTGTGCACTACCTTACGTAACCATGTGATCTTGTCAGAGTTACCCTCCCTTCAGCCTCCTTCCTATTGTTTGCAAAATGCACTTGTTATATCTTGTCTGAAAATTAGATGTCAGCTCCTTTGAGCAAGGTGCTTGTTTTACTATGTGTTTGTATACAGCCCAGGACATTGGGGCCTCTAGACACTATTACAATGTTAACAGTGATAATTCACATCTTACCTAATTATTCACCTTTAAAATCTTGATCAGGAGTTTCTGGTAACTCAAATACAGCAGTCTGTATGGTGAACAGACAAGAAGGGACCAACACTGTTAGCTGAGCAAGTATGCAATGCATATGGGGGGGAGGGGTTGTGTGTGTGTTTCTTTCTTTTAAATATTTAACCCAGTCTCCCAGACAAGTCACAGCAGTTAGTTTTCAGATATGAAAGCTCTGTGTATAAACTAGGATTCATTCTTTTCAATAACTATCCCCTTGGGTCATAATAATTTTGTGCTTTACAGTAACTCTTTTTCCACTCAGCTAAAGAATCAGTGATTAATCACCAAACTGTTGACCATCAGTCTTTCAGACAGAGAGATAATAAAGCAACTATTATTAAAACAATTAATGCCGTCCTTGTCTTGCATTACTTGCTTGAACTCTCCGGGTATCAGCTAACAACAAGCTCAGGAGTCTGCAATGTCTGTTCCACAGTCCCCAGGAGAACAATCCCTAGTCCAATGTAGGAAGAAACTTTCTATAATAACCTGGCTTCCCTCAGTGCTGCATGATTGACAGGCTAAACATCTAACCCAACTTAGCATTGCAACCCTAGTTATTTGCTTCCCTCCATAAAATGTTGAAGAAAATATCTCAAAACAACCTTTAGCAAATCCACTTGCTACAGAAACAGCATTCAGCCACTCAATTAAATTCACAAAGCACTACCGTGAAATAGCTGTGAGCCAGCAGGGCATTCTGGGTATTGATATGTAAATGAGCACACCAACAATGGTGCTTGAAAGCTGTAGGCCCTTAGTTATCCCAGTTCATTGGGCCAGCTCCAGATTTAGGCAAAATATTACTGGGTTTATGCCCTGTTCCCATGGCATTCTCTATGGTTTGAGCTGAGCACTAGAAGTTTCTGGAAGTCTAGATCCTTCCAGAACTCTGCTGGATGCTAACTTCAAGTACTTCATTTACTTAAAGATACAACCTGCCAAAGTAAATTTGGACTGGTCCAAATGCATGCACACACACACAGTCCCCTTGGGTCATCATAATTTTGTGCTGTACAATAACTCTTTTTCCATTCAGTTAAAGGATCAGTGATTAATCAGCAAAAACTATTGACCACACACAATATCAATATAAATATATATACACACACCCACTCTAGGTGCACTACAGAGAACAAGTATAAAGACATTTCTTTCTCTTTCATGTAGTTTTCTAACTCTGATCTAAAATCTAAAGAGGAACTAAAGATAGGATTGTAATCCAAGCACAACTCATAATCTAACTCTTGTAACCCTGGTCCCTCACCACTTGGTTTAGTCAGAACCGTTTGTGTTATGTCTGTGGCAGATTGAACGCACCTTGGATTAGGACCTTTTGCTTGTTCTGTAGAGAGCCATGCACACCTTTTTAACAAACAAGTGATAAATAAGAAGGCTATAATTGTTGGTATTTTAAAGACAGCCTCCTCTGAGTGTCTGATCAAAGTGAATGGATATTGTATCACTCAAATCATTTTAAAAATAACCCTTTCCATTGGATATCCATTCCTATAAGACACGTTTCCTATTCCTGTAGATAGGCATTCAGGGGGCTTCTGTATTAGAAACCTTTAACATAGCCACAGATGATAATCTAGACAGAAAGATCATTCTAAAGACACTTCCAATTAACTAAATTCAATACATTGTATTGTTGTGGATGAGTGGGATGCCATTTGCCTACATACAACAGCAATATAGAGAGCAAATGGCTGAACAGAGGAGTAACTACCACTCAGCCTAAGTTGTAGGGTAAACACTAACATACGTGCTTAGCATTACTACTGTAAGTAGTCCCATGGATTTCCTGGGGCTGAGCACTGTAGTTTGGTAAAGACCTGGTATAAAAGAGTAGCATGTTTGAAAGGAATTATCTCAACATAAGTTGCATACAGTGGATTCTGCTTATTAGCGGCCTCTCAGGTCCCAGAAAAGAGTTGCCATTATCCCAAGGTTGCAAATATGTGGAAGGCAGGTTTGCCGGGCTGCTGCAAGGAGGAAAAAAAGCTAGGGTTTAGCTTTCCTGGCCTACGCGGCAGCAGCCAGCAAAAGAAGCATAGGGATGCTCCGAGCCTGGGCCCCTGGTGCCAGGGCAAGGTGCACGCTGAAGAGCACAGGGAGATGTATTGTGCCTTCCCACAGGCCCCCTACCCCCAACACTCCTGGTCCCCATGGAAAGCTGCCATCCAGCATGCTGCCCCTGCCTGTAGCCTCTCTTCCCATGTCCAGGACAGCAGCACAGGGTGGCCCCGCGGCTGGGGACCTGCTGCCTACACAAGAGGTAACAGGAGTCCTGGTGCTGCAGACAGGGCCGGCTCCAGGGTTTTGGCCGCCCCAAGCAGCCAAAAAAAAAAAAAAAAGCCACGATCTCTATCTGCGGCGGCAATTCGGCGGGAGGTCCTTCACTCCGAGCTGGAGTGAGGGACCGTCCGCCAAATTGCCGCTGAATACCTGGACGTGCCGCTCCTCTCCGGAGCGGCCGCCTCAAGCACCTGCTTGCCAGGCTGGTGCCCTGGAGCCGGCCCTGGCTGCAGAGTGGGAGGGAAGCTGCAACCCAGATTCCAGAGCTTTCCGTGGGGAATGGAGGCACTGGGGGCCCACAAGGCTACACAGAAAGAAAAAAAAAACATGACAGTTGCTAATATCTGAATCTCATTAACATTAAAACAAGACAGGACTGGTTGCCAGCAAAGTGTTGCTAATAACTAAAAGATGTCAATAATCAGGACTGACAATAGCTGGCATCCACTGTATATGGTGGGGCAGATGCATAACTCCATTTTTGCACTCAGATGTGCGTTTCCTGTAGCAAGATAGAAAAAAAAGGAAATGTGTACACTATTTCACTATGCATCCCAAGAACAATAAGCAACCACCTCAGGCTGCATGGCATTTGTGGGGGAACCTCCACAGGGTGCAGGTGGTCAGGAGTGTGCTTCCCTCTGACCTGCCCACTTCTTCCCTGGCTCACCCACTGCCTTGCAGTATCCTACCATGTAGATCCCTGGACCAGCCAAGAGCCCTCTACATGTGCCACTGAAGAGGGGGAGGACACATTTTCTGCATGGGAGAGTCTCATTCAAAAAGGTTTGTCATGCAGGATCAAGAGGCAAACAAATCAGACCCTTGAAAGCTAAAGGCTGCTGTAACATACCTAGCCCTACCAAAAAAACACAGTAAAGAAGTCTGAGTAAACTTAACTGTTTGTTATACAGAATTCTAGTTTACATATGCACATGTGATTTATAGAAATAAGAGTATCTCTATTCTTCCCGAATACATTTAGGAGGATAGTACTTAGTTATCATTCTCATAGTGCAAAGCACTATAAAGTCACATCACCATGAACAAGAGATACAACACACAGGAGTCATTGCCCAGCAATCTTCAACATTTTGTGGTCTTCACACAGCCTTGAGAAGCATGCAGTACTTCATTCCATCCAGGGAGCTACATCACAGAGCCACACTCACCGGGGATGTCCCCTGCCCCAGTGTTAGTCCCTGCAAAAGTTGATTCAGCAATCTTCCTCTGCTCATCTGACCCTCACGTGCCACAGACTCAAGGGGTTTTTGTCTGATTGTCTTGATGTCAGGTATGACTCTGGTTATGTTGTAAATTTGGGCGATTACTTCATTAGTGTTGTGCACAAGGTATAGCTAATGTGTAGCCATTGCCTGTAGCGTTTAAATTCAAAGGTAGCAAGCCTCTGAATGTCCTGTTTCCTTAGCATCCACATCTCACATATAGCACAATGCTGAAGACGAGACTATAGCAATTTCATTTTACACTTCCAAGAAATACTTTAACTTTGCTAAATGTGGCTGTGTCCTAGAGCAGTGGTCACAAGTCCAATTCTTCAGATCTCTATGTGATGTTTAGCATCCCTTGCAAGCATGCTACCCAGGTATTTGAAGCGCTCACACTCCATGGCCTCATCAGATTTGGGGAGGAATATCTTTGCCTTTTCAACAGACTTATGTAACCATTGCCTTTGTCTTTTCATAGGATATCCTTACACTGAAATTCTCTGCTTCCACCACTACTCATTCTAGCAATTTTTGAACCTCTCCTTACAACAGTCTAATCAGATTAATGTCATCAGTGAAGCACAGATGACTAATCTTTGGTACATTATCCTGTAGCTTTCCATCAGTGACTCCTCTTAAGATTTCTGCAATATAACTCTTGAAGATAGTTGGTGATGGCATGCAGCCCTGCCTGACACTTATTCTCAGGTGAAACTACTCCACTCATGCCCCACAAAACACCAAAGCCATTGTGCATCTTTCAAGATTTATATCAGTCTTATTACATTTGCACTAGCTCCAGCCACCTCCAGAATTACCCAAAGGGGTTTGTGCCATACCCTATTGAATGCCTTGGCAAAATCTGTGAAGTCAGGGACCACCTTCCCATCATTCTCCAACACCATCTGATATAGCTCATGCAGATTGAATATTTGCTCAACTCTACCTCTTCGGGTCTAAACCTGCTTTGTTCTTCAGCCAAAAAGTTCTCTATCTTGGGTACAATCCTCTTCAAGATGAGGTGCAGCAGTATATTGCAAAGGCATGTCAAAAATGAGATTGTGCCCTAGTTTTCACAAACCATCGGGCCTTCTTTTGAAGAATAGGAACCATCAGGGACTGTCCCACAGTCTTGGGCCATCTTCCAGATTCCAAAAGTTACATCAGGTGCCTCTCCACCACTTTAAACTAGTTCTGCTTGTATGTTATCCACTCCAGGGGCTTTACAGTGTTTATATTCTGGGCCAAATGCTGCAGTCTTTAGGACACTGGGGATTTTGCCCTACATTTAGAACTTTAGCATTGCTTTATCTTGCAGGGTACAAACTACTGTGCTGTGGAATAAGTCTATAATTACACCCTAACTATTGATTGTTTAATTAGCTGGTAAATGCCATCTAATCACTAAGCCATTACACGGTTTATTCTGTCTTCTAAATTAGAGTGTTATGAGATCTAAAAGCTACAAGTCATATGGGTATTGTTCTTAGAGTTACTTGGCAACTGATAGGTGGAAGAAGGAATAGCATTATTTCAGGATAAAAAAAAAAGAGAGAGAGAGAGAGAGCGCGCATCCCAGAATAAAAGGGGTGGGCAACATTGTAACCTCTGCATGCTCCTCCCAACCTCCAGCTGTGCACGTGGTCTAGTTATGTAGTACAGCAGTGGGGAAGGGAGTTCTAAGCTGGACAGCAGAGACCACAAAAAGGCAATGCAATGCAGAAATGTTAGTTATACAGAAGATAGTGGTGTGATGTACAAGGGGAATATTCTATGAAGTGAACACTCCTCAAGGTTAAATCATTTCTCCTACTTTCCACGGGTAAGAAAAATTGTTGCCTATAATTTTCACCAGTTCCAATTAACATGTTTGCTCACCTTAAATCGTCAAAGCATTGTATAGGAGATCAAAAATTTCAAATAATATAGAACTCTCCAAAGGGGTTTCCATTATCGTAGCACATAGTTGACTGAATGTAGAAGTGTAAGCAGCCAAACAATGAGTCAATGGCTGATTATTTTAAGACCGATTAATTGTATTCATGTATTCAAGATGACAGAATTAAACACAAAACAATAACCTCATCTTAAATAGACTAAGACTAGGTAGTTCCCTCTCTCAAAATTATTCTAAAATCTGTTCCATTAGACACAGAATTAGAAAAATAAAGAAGCTCTTCCAGTTCAATTGAAGCGATCAACCACTCCCAAAGTGGTTTCTCATTAAAACGACCACCACCACAGAGAGAGAGAGAGATGCAGTGCATGAGGATTTACTGACACCCCCCCCCCCCCCCCCCCAGATATTATTTGTAGCCGAGAGCTTCCAGTGGCCTGTTGCAGTTAGGATACATGACTAGAAAAATCCTTATTACTAATCTATCATTCAGGGAGAAGGGATAGCTCAGTGGTTTGAGCATTGGCCTGCTAAACCCAGGGTTGAGTTCAATCCTTGAGGGGACCACCAAGGGATCTGGGGCAAAATCAGTACTTGGTCCCACTAGTGAAGGCAGGGGGCTGGACTTGATGACCTTTTGGGGTCCCTTCCAGTTCTATGATTGATATATATATATATATATATACACACACACCTATATATTTTGGTGATCCTTGTATATAGGTAACTTTTAGGACCAGACTGTGACTTACATGGGTACTCCATGGTGGGGCTGTTGTTCATGGAGCCTCCTGCCCTAGCTTGTGCCCCCGAGCAAGGGTTTTGCTCTTGAGTTCACAAACTGATCCCTGCTACCACTTCCTGGTGGAACAGGCTTTTCCCAAAGGGGCAGGAAGCGGATGTGGCAAACGCCTGCCATTGGTCTACCAGAGTACTGTCTCTCCATAAGGTACAATTCCTCCCAGTGGTCTTGTTGAGATAGTGTAGCTCAAGCGGGGAACTGCTTCCATAGTTACAATGGATGTAGATCGATAGTCTATTTTTTTTTATTGTATAGCAATCTAAGGGTGAGAGCCATGTGACTTAAAAGTGGCTTTGCATCATTACCCTTCTAGTTGTCCAGTAATTTTGAATGATGAAAGACTGTTCATCAATTCCACTGAGCGCCAACTGCAATCACCAAGAATGGTATTCTAGTAATTATGCCTATGAAATTTGTTGGCAATTAATGTTTTCTATCACGCTGTGCCCATCTCACACAATATGGATAGGGAAAGACATTTCACAGCAATGTCATATTGGACCTACGCAAGCTAGAAAGTGTAGTGCGCTAATAGTTCAGGAATTCTTATTTGCGTGTGGCAGTCTTGGGCTGGTTGATGGGGAAATTGCTAATATCTGAAGCACTTTGGTAAGATTTTTGTTACCTCCCCCAGAGTCACGCTCACCCACACAAACAGTGGGAAACAAAGAACGACGGAGTGTGGAAAAGAGCTCCTTTAGCAACACTTTTTATTGCAACTGCTCTGACTGTTCATATTCTTGCTCTAGTAAGAAATGTCAATCCTCTGAGCCCTTGCTGTGTCAAGATTGTTACAGCATTCAGTCATCAGAACACTCTGACTAGCTGCTTTATTAATGCAAATGAAGGGGTTTTGCACTCCACTGCAAACCCTGAAGTCCCTGTCAGTCAGAACCAGCTCCCTTGAGATCAAGGGGAGACTGACCCCTAATTTATTCTGGCCCTTGACAGCAGGCCCCAGCGGTTGTCATTACAACTTCTCCTTCGCTAGTGGCCTAATGGGCGCTCTGTGCTGTTTGAAAAGAGGTCAGCACATACCAGGAATCTGCACCAGTGCAAAACAAGCCCTGTCTAAAAAGCACTACATGAGTGAGGCAACGGTGGCCAACATATTGGGCCTACAATATGTTTGGTCGAGTGCTAGCCTACATATTTGTAGACCTGGGGTTCAAGTCCTGGCTCTGCAATCAATCTGCTGTGACACCTTGAGCAAGCCATTTAACTTGTTTCACCTACCGCTCTTCATCAGTCCTGTTTATTTAGCTCTTTGAGGCAGGGACTGTCTCTTACAATGTGATTGTACAGCACCTAGCATAATGTGGCCCTGATCTCAGTTGAGGCCCTTTAACAGTATTACAGTAGTGCATAAAGTAGCAGCTGAGACTGGTTCTAAGAATTGTTATGAATTGTTTTTATTTTACTTTGGTTTTATTTGTTTCCCCTCTCCCCCCCTGCCCCCTCACAACTGAAAAGAGGGAGTTGGGGGCGATTCTCTAATGCAGCCAGAAAATTCAGTTGAAATCAGCAGAGTTTAGGCCACTCAGCCCTTTCATGAGGTGCCCAGCATGTCACAGGACCGGGCCCTAAGGCAGGAAACTAGAAAGCATCCACTAATCAGGTGGAGATTTAAGCTTTTAGGGGCTGATCAGGTGGGAAATCAGATGCATAATAGATTCCATCAACTCCTTTATTTTCTCTCTCACAAACTCCTTGCTTTCCTTTGTAAGGAGGAAGCACGCCTTAAGATTTACTCTATTCCAGGCATACTGTACAATGAAACACTTGTCAAAAGGGTTGGGGATCAAACAACCAACAATTCCTTAAGTGAATGTAAATGACAGAGATTCAAGATCTCAAATGCTGAGCGGGTTACAAATCCACAATACTTATGTGTCAACTATTAATTTCAAACTAACACATCACATACAAATCCTCTGTCCTGAGCCCTTGCTGGGTTGGTACAGAGCCTCAGGATAGGTAGAGTCAATGGCTGCAGCCACAGATTTTTATTATTTTTTTTAAACAATGTAATCCTGAGAAGTGATTTTAAAATGTGATTATTTTGGTGATTAGAGATGTCCTCATGAATAGGTTTTTGGCTGTTTGACAGTCAGCTATTAAATTCAGTTTGCTCCGGCATAGTCAAGCTGCAGCCCTGCTTCACTGCACCTCCAACAATCCGAAATGAGAACCTCCCACCAAGAGAACGAACATCCTTTGCACTTACATGCCACCTTCTCCGAGCACGTTCCAAAGGCTGGTAAGCATGGTCAATCTCATTTTACAGAGGGGTAGTTGGAGCCAGGGAGAGGTTAATTGACTTTCAACAAGCTCCCTGGGCGTAGTTTGCGGGGAAAGGGGTCAGAGGGGCGTTGCCCCCCGCAAACTGCAAGCCTTGGGCAGGTGCGGAATTCCCACCCCTCCCCCATGCACGGCTCCATTGGCCTGACTGGAGCTTCCCCACCGCCAATATAGAAGTCAAACTACGCCTATGCCAAGCTCCCACAATCTTCCAATCCCCCATTCCCTTACTCCAACCACCAGAATACAAAATTCTGCCTCAAACATTCTGTACTGTATCCTACCCTTTGCATAGCACTCAGCAATCTCAATAGGTGTTTCAATTACAGCCAAATTCTCTTCTGGTGTAAGGGTGTAAGTACTGAATTCAATGGCAGAATTTGGTCCCTAGCGCAGAATATGGCCTCATGTGATCAAGCAGATAAATAAGCCAGTTCACAACCCCTTTGGATTATGAGATGCGTTATCAGTTGGGTATCAGATGATAAAGGGCAAGCCTAAGGAATACTTACTGATGATGGCAAGCACTTACTCACAGGAGCCCTTGGGCTATTCATACAAGCGCTCCATAGTGAGTACAAGTGCTTCATTGTCTGACCTACAGCAAGGGAAAAATCACCCCTACTTCTGCTATTTATTTTAACAAGGTAAATAGTCTCCACCAATTGAAGTGCACAAAACAGGTGCTCCCTTTAAAACATGTTTTCTTTGAATGTTTATTTTTTTTTAATCATTTTCTATTTATGCAATGGAACCACAGAACTGCAAGGCCTGGTTAGAATGGATTTACACATCAGGCACATGGAGCAAGACAAAAAGGAGATCCTATTCCAGCAAGCGAGAGAGAGGGTGCAACCGTGAGATGCCTTTTGGGATCCAGTGTTAAGGCTCTGGGCTTGTCTACACATAAAGCACTGCAGCAGTGCCATTGTAGTGCTTTAGCGAAGACACTACCAATGCTGATGGGAGGGCTTCTCCCATGAGCATAAGTAATCCACCTCCCTGAGAGGAAGAAGCTAGGTCAACAGAAGAAATTGCCTATCGAACTACTACTGTCTACACCGAGGGTTAGGTTGGTTTGACTGTGTAATTAAAGGGTATCGATTTTTCACGCCCCTGAGCAATGGTGTTACACCAACCAAATTTCCTAGAGTAGACCAGGCCTTACAGTCAAAATATGTACAAACTATAGGGGGGACGAGAGGCTATAGATATAGTAGTAATAACTACGAGAGCCAAGCAGAATTTCTGTTTTGGATGTAAAAAGGAGTGTTCATATTCAGATAAGTATTGGCAAATTTGAAAATCTATTTTGCTCAACTAGCAGCACAACCTGTATTAGTGTGTCCATTAGACATGCGCAGTTCAGAAATATTACAGGTTCAGGCCAGCTAGTTTTACAAACTAGACAGAAACAATTGAACAACCCTCATGAGACTTCATGGAATCAAAATCCTGCCATCTGCTCACCCCTAACTACCTGCACGGAGCACAAAAATGCATTGAGCTGCAGTGAACCATGCATCCATCATTGGCTTGCATTTGGAAATGTGGGCCAAATCCTGCTATTCCAAGTTTACACTGCTGTGACTATTGCACAGGGCTGAATTCGGGGAGTTAATGGGAGTTACTCCAAAGCTACCAGAATTCAATTGAATTCAGACATTGCATAGATTCCTAGGCCAGAATGGTGAAGGTGATCGCCTAGTCGGACTTCTTGTATAACACAGGCCATAGGGGACTAGAGCATATGATTTTTTTCTAAAGAAGTCAACCTTGAGGGTGATTACATGGGTTCTAATCTACATTACACCAAATTAGGTATACAAACTGCGGCAGATTATTTCTGCATAGTGGCATCTCCAGAAAATAATTTAGAGGGAGCAAAAGGGTCAAAGCACCTTTGGACATCTTCTAGTGATCTGTTTCTTTGTCCAGCTGCAAAAAGACATTTTCCCAAGGAGATTTTGATGGAATGGCCATCAAGATCTTATTTCTCCCCAACTGTCAAGGACCAACACCATTAACAGTTAGTTATGCTTCATACTAACAGTTACTCTGGTTCACATTGCTTAAATTTTGTTTTGAGGCTTGAGTTCAAGTGTAATTCGGGTAATTAACCATTGGAACAATTTACCAAGGATTGTGGTGGATTCTCCATGACTGGCCATTTAAAAAAAAAAAAACAGTCTTGATTTAAAAAAAAAAAAGATATGCTCTAATTCAAAAAGAATTCTTTTGGGGAAGTTCTATGGCCTGTGATATACAGGAGGTCAGGCTAGATGATCACAGGGGTCCCTTCTCGCCTTGAAATGTATGAAACCAAAGTGAAAAGAAAATCTCAGTCTAAACTAGATGGGTGACCAAGCCAGAGAGTTCATATTTGGATGCAAATTTCTTTCTAGCCTGTAGATATTTAGGCCTGTAGTTTTGGTTTGAGCATAAATATTCTCTTCGAAGACCACCACCTTGTTTGCAATGAAACCATGTGAAGCGTTCTGCATCATTTTGATTTTAACTAATCTGAGCACTCTGATTGCAAACAGTTAGTGAGATGCTGTGTGCAGAAGTGAAAAAGGGCCACACACTGAAATGATCAAAATCTCCTACCCCCAGAAAACTAAGTGTGAATAATTTTAGAGTTTTCTGCTTCAGATAACTAGACTCTTTAAAAATCAAGTATTTTGACAGGACAGGAAACACAAACAGAACTGTGTAAAGAAGAGTGTAAAGTAGGTGCAGTTTCTCTGCTTTTCGATACAAGCATTAAGCTTTTGAAGGGACGTTATAGTCACAGTTTCCACTGCTTGTTAGAAATATGCACATGTTAAAATAAGGTCAATCTCTACACTTATTTTACCAGCTGAAAAAAACAGTTTCAACATCAAACTAATGCTCTTGGCCTTGATGATTCAGGAAGAACAATGGAAATAAAAACAGCATATCATCATCAATTTAATGCAAAAACACCATCCAAAAAAAAAAAAAAAAAATAACAAAGAGGAAGAATCACCAGAATATAACCTTGCTAAAGTTTGTATTTATTCCTGTTTAGAAATCCACACACTTTTAACTCCAGAAGTTTCAGTTCATCCTCAACTCATTTAAATTCTATCATCTGATTAAAGGGATTAGCCTACAGCAATGGGATGATGTGGAAGCCAGAATTCAGAACAAATATTTCCTGACAGCTTTTAAAACAAACTTTTCCTCCCTTCCTCTCTTGATTTGGGGGAAGCTTGGTGTATGCCAGTGCATGACAGCAAGTACCATGTTTTCCAAGTGACTGATTGGGAGTGTGCTCCCTCTCTCCCCCCCCCCCCCCAAGACAACTTCTTATTTTCACAATCAAAAGTGAATTTGTTCACACGGATTCACTAACTTTGTTCTGAGCTGCACCTGCAAATACAGATTTTGTGAATAAATTGGGTGTGTACACTTAGGTCTTGTCTACACTAAAGGGAAAAGTTGATCTAAGCTATGCAATTCGAGTTACGTGAATAACGTAACTCAAGTCGACGTAGCTTAGATCTATTTACCATGGGGTCCACACTACGCATTGTTGATGGGAGACGTCTCCCGTCGACTCCCTGCACTCTTCTCGATCCAGAGGAGTACAGTAGTCAATGGGAGAGTGATCTGCAGTCGATTTAGCAGGACTTCCCAAACCCGCTAAATCGACCGCTGATGCATTGATCGCTGCGCGTGGATCCCCCGGTAAGTGTAAACAAGCCCTTAGAGGCCCTTAGAAAAGTTGAACCAGAGCGGCTATTATCATAGGGTAGAACCAGAATAGTTAGCATAGTCCCATGTAGAATTTGAAAACAACTTTCAGTGATTTCTAACCCTCTGTCACACCATGCAATAAGTATATTTAAGACCAACCTTAAAGAAACCCAAACAAGCTGAGATCCAAATTCTGAATCTCGGGTTATGATTTGCTCATTATAGATGTCAGAGTCATCTATAAGAACTGTGTATAGATTTCAAAGAAATATCCAAAGTTTCCAGGGCTCTGACTGAGAACCATTTCCAATATTAAGAAGCATTTTAAACGAAGCTTCCAGACTTTGAAGTTCCTTTCTTGCAGTGGCCCTTTGCTAAGTACAGATTGGCAGAATGAGTCAGATTGTATCCTAGTTCTGCAATGTGGATGGGGGACTAAATTAAAACCAAACTCATTTCATTTGTCAACCAATCTACTTCCAAATTCCGCTCTCTAGAAGTGACAGGCTAATGTATTAAACTACTGCACCATCTAGATTGCTGCCCACTGAACACATTCAGGAAAGAATGAAAATAAGGGGAAATAAAAACTAATAATCAAAAAGACAGTTTCCAAGAACAATTTCAGAACTAGGAACTTCATTGTAATGAAGTTCGAGAAGGAAGATCAAATACAGGTACTGAAAGAAGTTGAAGTTCATAAAGAAGGCTTCTAGTTTCTGTTCAGCTCTGAAACAGATCTGGGGTAATGTAGATAAGCACTGAGCGTTCTAATATGTAAACTCATGTACCAGGAAATCATAATTGCTGCAGACACATTCAGAGACCTTACCTTATAGACTTGCCCATATGTTCCATTGCCAACAAGTTCCACCAGTTCAAAGATACCTGCAGGATCCTAAAACGAAAAAAAACAGAAAAATTTTAAAAATGTAATGAACATTTGCAAGTTTATGCAAAAGAAACATTTGATTGGAATGAAGTCCACATTTCACTGACAGCTGTTTAAGAGTGCCTTTAATCTGCCCATGTATTAAGGTCTGATCCAGTGAACGATTACCAGATAGCACAATGCTTAATTACCAGTTAGCGGAACTACTAATGGTTATAGGCACCATGCCTTGTACTCAGAGCCGGCTCTAGGCATGAGCGCTCCAAGCATGTGCTTGAGGAGGCATTTTCCAAGGGGTAGCACTCCGGCTCCTTTTTTATTTTTATTTTTTTTTTGCTTGGGGAGTAAAAAGCTGGGAGCCGGCCCTGAGCGGAGGTGAGCTGCAG